>NC_082640.1:153145700-153448731 GCF_028023285.1 Balaenoptera ricei
TCACTAATTTAAATAAAATGTTGATTAAATTGGCATTTAAAATAGAGAAATTTTTGAATTATAAGTTTTTGCTTATTTTTAGAATAGCTTTATTTCTTTAAATATATACAAATACTAGGGTAATTAATATCAGACCTTAAAGTTAGTACTTTCTCAGAGCTTAACTAGCACCATCCAATCTTGTGCATGCTGACACATCATCCTGGTTTTTATGTTTTCCTCACAGCACTTACTGGATTGAAATTTTCTTATTTCTTTCTTTGTTTATTGCCTATATCCCCCGATAGAATGTAAGATCCATAAGTATAAGTACCAAGTCTGTTTTGTTCATTGCCTTCTCTCTAGCATGTGGAGTAATGCCTAGCATATAATAAGTACTCAATAAATATTTATCTAATGGATGAACAAAAGTGTTTGACATGTTATTTTAGCAAATAGATTAACAGAATTTTAGTAGCATATTAAAAGAATCTTTGTAAATAAGGCTTTAGAGATTCACAAATGTTTCTATCTTAGATAATTTAAATACTACTCTCCAATCTCATTTAATTATGGATTACACTCTTTGCATATCAGCAAGAGGTTAAGTTATGTTAGTCCTGGGCAAATTATCATATAATCTATGAGTTCTTCATGTTTACTGTAAACTATATTATGTGAAGTCCATGCAATGGAATTTCACTAGTGTTTATTAAAAATAAGACTACAAAACAAATTAAAACTGCAGATAAGGGAAATGGCATAGTTATAAATAAAGGCTTGTATCCAATATACTAATTACTAATGGTTTATGTCAAATTGTTAAAGATCTTAAAAGATTTCTAACTTTTTCCTAAATTTCTTTCTCTTTTAATTTATGAAACATAATAATACAAACTTAATTGTGTTCCAATGGTTAATCTATATGAGAGTTGTATGAAATTAAGAATGTATTACAGTTAATATTTTTAATGATAATTAAGTTTTCTATTGTTTAAATAAACTAAAGTCTGAAGAACATTCTCAGTCTTTAGAATAACATTTATATATGAAAACTTAATTCGAAGAAACATATTTTCTGACGCAGACAAGTATGACTTTGGTAAAAAAAGTCTGGGCATTGGAATGAGATAGATCTAGGTAAATGACACTTTTCTCCTTGCTTCCTGTCTATCCTTAAGCAAATTAACCTTTCTGAACCACAGAGACTGTACTGAGACAGTATATGTAAAAATGCCTAACATAATGCCCATTATAAATACTCAGTAAATTCTAGTTATCTTTCCTGGCTGGATGAAGTGAGAACAGAGACTCTTCTCATTTACCAAAATAGTGGAGAAGAATGATGAGGTTAAAAAATACCCATTTTGTGAGGTTGGCTATATTCACCTGTATTAAAAGAGGGGAGTTTCTAACAAAGGCATTTAGGAATCAAAGTTTGACCATATTTTAAAAAAATAACTCATTTATTTTTAAATAATTTTGGTCTAGTCTGTCTCATTTATCTTTATTCCGTCACCTTCAAGCATGTCCCTGCACCAAGGCTGATTTGAGTTTAAAAAACTCAGAAAGTTATAAGTCAGCCAACCTGGGTACCTCAATCCGTAGCTACTAAGGAATCTTTGAGAATGATTTGTTGATTTCATTTGTTCAGGCAGAATTCCAATGACTTCTCTGATACAGCACAGACATCTCTAGAAAATAGTTTCCTAGACCAGTGGCCCTCAAAATGTGGTAGGCACTCATTTGGAGGTCCCTGAGGTCAAAGCTATTTTTATAAGATGTATTTGCCTTTTTCACTGTAGGGGTCCTTAATATGTTTTAAGAGTACAGGGGTTCTGAGATGAAAAGTTGGAAAACCACCTACCGTGACATTTTATAAAGTTTTAAAGAAAGAATATGTGAAAGTGGGGTTTCTAGAGGAGCTAAAATTTTATCTAGGATTGTGTGGAAAAAATCATTTTGGTCGCTAAGTCATAAATTATATGATAATACAATTCAGAATGTCCTCTATCCTCCATTATGGCTATCAGGTGGAGGTATTTATTGGTGGTTAGATATACAGAGTGGATATAAAATCTGGAAACATAGGTAATATTATTTTATCACATATTGTAATGTGATATATAACCCTTTTTAGATAGTCAACTAATGTTCTAGACGTAGTAGCCACTCACAAGAATTAAGGGTTGGAGATACACATTTGACTTAGCCCGGCATGGGAGTGAGTAAGAGAACATCTGAAGAGAGTATACAGGGTAAAAAAAAAGAAGGGACATAAGGAAACATCATTTAAGTGATGAGTACAGGAAGAGTATCAAGCAGAGGAGACCAAACATGATGTGATGGAATTCAAGGATAGAAAGTTTCAGGAAGTAGGGGTGGTTAATATGTAGGTAAAGAATTTGATGTTTGTGTGTAAAAGTGAATAGTAGAAAACAACATAAAGGAACACCAGTAGGTAAGTGGGTAGGTAGTATATTCAGAAATTGAATACTATACGTTGGGGAAAATGAATGAGCAGAGCTCCACATTAACGTGGATGAATATCAAAGACACAATATGGAGAGAGAAAAAAGCAAATTGCCAAATGATACTTACATTGTAATACCATTAAATAAATAAAACAAAACTAATTACTGTTTAAAGCCCTAGGAGGTAAAACTATGAAGAAAAGATTTAAACTACATATAGGATAGTGGGTGCTTCTTTGGGTTAGGGGAGTGAGTATGATTATGTGAAAGGTTTAAACAGGGACCTATAACTGTATTAGTAATGCGGTATATCATAATTTAAGTAGTGAATACAGGATGTTAGTCATATTATTTGTAATACTTTGGGTATTTCTCAAAATTTTTAAAATTTAAAAATTTCTGAGACCAGGAAATTGTTCATAAGAATAAAAAAAAAATCTGTAATTTACTTCTAACATATTTAAAAGAAGATGAAGCCTTGTTCTCATTTTTTTCTACAAGTATAAATCAATGAAATCCTTGATACTAGTGATCTAATGAAATGGCTGAATAAGGAGGAGCATTTTAAAATTAAAAACGAATTAGTGCACACAGTATTCTTGCTATTTTAAAAACTGAAAGGTGGTAGAGAATATTTAATACAGTTTTTCAAGTTCAGCATATCTTTGAGACTGTGGAGTTGATTCTGTTCGTTTAAAAAGTACTTTGCTTTTAATTTAATGCCAGAAGTTTAAGTTCATTGTAACATTTGATATTAATGTGAATAAAGGACAAAAGTAAACTAAACCAAAAATAAAGATAAGCGCTCTGGGAAAAGATAAAAGGGTTGGTTTAAAGAAATGAGAATAAACCAATAAAATTCTTAAAAATATAGAAAAAATAATATATTTTATAGACATTTCAACTTCTCAAATAAAACTTTAGTATTCTAAAAGCTCCAAGAGAAATGGGCTGCCAGAAAAGTAAAACATTCTACATAATTCTCTCAATAATATGTAGCAAAACTAATTTTGTTATCAACACCCTGAGTTTTTCTTAAGTTGAAATATTCATTAAAAACATAAATATAATTTATGGAAATATAATTTAAAAGTAAATTATTGCTGACTATGTAAGAACTAATAATGCTTGTGGAGGTGAATTGTGTGTGGGGAGTGAGAAGTGGAGGATAAAAGAAAAGATGTTAAGAAAGAGAACAACACTGAAGGAGGGGGAGTTCAGTGAGGTGAGGAATATAGGAAATTGTAGAAAAACCACAGAGTTTTTAAGAAATTGCCATTGGTTTGAATGATATAATGATAGAATTGTAATGTGTGGCTTCAGAGGCAGGTAGGACCCAGACTGTAAAGAGCAAAGGAATTATAAATTTGTTTCTTTGTTGTGGTAATATATACCAAGCATAAAATTTACTGTTTCAGTCATTTTTAAGTGTAAAATTCAGTGACATTAAGTACATTCCAAACGTTGTGGAGCCATTGCCACGACCTATTTCCAGATATTTTTGATCATCCAAAACTGAAACTCTGTACCCATTAACAATAATTGTGCATTTCCCTCTGACCCCAGCTGCTGGTAACCCCTAATCTACTTTCTGTCTCTGTGAATTTAGCTACTCTAGGAACCTGATATAAGTGATATGATACAAATTTGTACTTCTGTACTGTTTTCACTCAGCTTATTTTCAAGGCTCGTCCATGTGTAACTTGTATTAGAACTTCGTTCCTTTTTATAACTGAATAATAATCCACTGTATGCGTATACCACAATTTGTTATTCATTTATGTGTTGATGGACACCTGAATTATTTCTACGTTTTGGCTATTGTGAATAATGCTGCTAGGAAAATTCACATACCTGTTTGAGCTCCTGTTTAAAATTATTTTGGGTATATACGTAGTTCTATTATTAACCTTTTTCGAGAAACTGCCAAAATGTTTTCCAAAGTGCCTGCACCATTTTATGTTCCCCCTGGCAATGCATGAGGGTTCCCCTTTTTCATATCCTCCCCAACAGTTGTAATTTTGATTTTCTTTTTGTAATAGCCATCCTAATGCATGTGAAGTGGTATTTCATTGTGGTTTTTGTTACATTTCAGTAATGACTACTGATGCTGAGCATCTTTTTATGTGCTTATTGGCCATGCGTATATCTTCTTTGAAAAAGCATCAATTCAAGTCCTTTGCCCATTTTGAATTGGGGTTTTGTTAATTGTTGTCATTTATATATTCTGGATATTAATCTCCTTTCAGATATAAGATTGCAAATGTTGTCTCATTCTGTGGGTTATAGTTTCGCTCTCTTTATGGTATTCTCTAATGTACAAATGTTTATAATTTTGATGAGGTCCAGTTTATCTGTTTTTTGGTTTGTTTCTCATGCTTTTGTTCTCATATTTATTAAAACATTGCTAAATCCGTGATCATGAAGATTTTCCTCTATGTTTTCTTCTAGGAATTTTATCATTTCAGCTCTCAAATTCAGGTCATTAATCCATTTTAGTTAATTTTTGTGTATGGTGTAAGATAAGCATCTGGGTTCATTCTTTGCATGTGAATATCCAGTTTTCCCAGCACTATTTGTTTTGTTTTGTTTTTTTTTTAACATCTTTATTGGAGTATAATTGCTTTACAATGTTGTGTTAGTTTCAGCTGTGTAACAAAGTGAACCAGCTATATGTATACATATATCCCCATATCCCCTCCCTCTTGCGTCTCCCTCCCACCCTCCCTATCCCACCCCTCTAGGTGGTCACAAAGCACCGAGCTGATCTCCCTGCCCAGCACTATTTGTTGAAGAGACCATTCTTTCCCATTCAATCCTCATTAAAAATAAATCGACCATATGTGAGTGTTTATTTCTGGTCTCTCAATTTTATTACAGTTTTCTATATGTCTGTCTTTATACCAGTACCACACTGTTTTATTACTGTAGCTCTGTAGTAAATTATGGAATTGTGAAGTATGAGTCCTCCAATTTTCTTCTTCCTTTTCAAGACTGTTTTGTCTATTAGAGTCCCCTTGGGATTTGATGTGAATTTTAGGATGGGTTTTTCTATTTCTGAAAAAAAACTTGACTGGGATTTTGATAATAATTCCATTGAATCTATAGATGTCTTTGGTAGCATTGTTATCTTAACAATAAGTCTCCCAGGCCATAAACACGGGATGGTTTCCATTTATTTAGGTCTTTAAATATTTGAGCATGTTTTGTTGTTTTCGGTATACAAGTCTTTCACCTCCTTGGTTATATTTATTCCTAATTATTTTAGTCTTTTTGATACTATTATAAATAAAATTCTTTCTTAATTTCCTTTTCAGATTGTCCTTTGGTAATGTTTAGAAATACAACTGGTTTTTACATGTTAATTTTGTACCCTGCATCTTTGAGATATGTTTCCTCTATATCAACTTTGATGAGAGTTTTATCATGAATGGATGTTGAATTCTGTCAGATGCTTTTTCTGAGTCTATTGAGATGGTCATGTGATTTTTATCCTTCCTTTTGTTAATGTGATGTAACACATTGATTTGTGGATGGATATTCAACTATCCTTGCATCCCTGAGATAAATCCCACTTCAGTATGGTGTATGATTCTTTTTATGTATCGTTGGATTCAGTTTGCTAGTATTTTGTTGAGGATTTCTGCATCTATATTCATCAAAGATATTGGCCTGTAATTTTCTTCTTCTTTTTCTTTTTTTTTTTTTTTTTTTTTTCATTTTTTTTTAAATTTATTTTTATTTATTTATTTTTGGCTGTGTTGGGTCTTCGTTTCTGTGCTAGGGCCCTCTCCAGTTGCGGCGAGCAGGGGCCACTCTTCATCGCGGTGCGCGGGCCTCTCACTATCACGGCCTCTCTTGTTGCGGAGCGCAGGCTCAGCAGTTGTGGCTCACGGGCCCAGTTGCTCCGCGGCATGTGGGATCTTCCCAGATCAGGGCTCGAACCCGTGTCCCCTGCATTAGCAGGCAGACTACCAACCACTGCGCCACCAGGGAAGCCCCTTTTTCTTTTTTTTTGAGTGGCTTTGTATGGGTATTAGGGTTATGGCGGCCTCATAGAATAAATTTGAGAGTGTTCCCTCCTCTTCATTTTCTGGGAAGAGTTTGAGAAGCATAGGTATTTGCTCTTCTTTATATGTTTGGTAGAATTCCCCTGTGAAGCTGTCTGGTCCTGGACTTTTGTTTATTTATTTATTTAATTACAAATTCAATTTCACTACTAGTGATCAGTCTGTTCAGATTGTGTATTTCTTCCTGATTCATTCTGAAGGTTGTAATTTCTAGAAATTTGTCCATTTCTTCTAGGTTTTACAATTTTTTGAGCATATAACAGTTCATAGTATTCTCTTGATTTTTTTGTATCTCTCTGATATTGGTTGTTATGTCTCTTTTTTCATTTTTTATCTTTTCAAAACCCATCTCTTGATTTTATTGATCTTTTCTGATGTGTTTATGGTCTCTATTTTATTTATTTCCTCTCTGATCTTATTATTTCCTTTTCCTGCTGACTTTCTGCTGTTTCTTCTTTTTCTAACTCATTTAGATGGAAGGTTAGGATGTTTATTTGAGATTTTTCTTGTTTCTCAAGTTAGGCCTGTATCACTATAACCTTCCCTCTTAGAACTGCTACTGCTGTGTCCGATAGATATTTTGAAAGTTGTGTTTCCATTTTCATTTGTCTTGAGATATTTTCTGACTTCCTCTTTGATTTCTTCATTGACCCATTGGTTTTTAGTAGCATGTTGTCAGTCTACACGTTTGTGCTTTTCCCGTTTTTTTCCTTGTAACTGATTTCTAGTTTCATACTGATGTGGTCAGAAAAGATGCTTAAGGGAATTTCTTTCCTCTTAAATTTGTTGAAACTTCTTTTGTGGCCTACCATGTGATCTATCCTGGAGAACATTCCATGTGCAGTTGAAAAGAGTGTGCATTCTGTTGTTTTGGGATCTAATGTCCTATAGATATCTGTTAGGTCCAACTGGTTTATTATGTCATTTAGGACCATTATATATATATATTTCTTAATGTGTTGAAATAAAACCTTTATTGATGATTTTTATAGATGATAATAGTATTGGGGTTATGTTTTTTTTTTCTGTTCTTTAGAAATACACACTGAAATAGAGAAATACGTTGTTTTTGTTTTTTTAATTTTTATTGGAGTATAGTTGATTTACAGGACCACTCTTGCCTTATTGATTTTCTTTCTGGTTGATCTGTCCATTGATGTAAGTGGGGTGTTAAAGTCCCCTACTATTACTGTGTTGTCAATTTCTCCCTTTATGTCTGTTATTATTTGCTTTACATATTTAGATGCTGCTGTATTGAGTGCGTATATATTAACAAATGTAGTATCCTTTTCTTGTATAGATCCCTTTATCATGATATAATGCCCTTCTTTGTCTTTTGTTATTGACTTCGATTTAAAATCTATTTTGTCTGATATGAGTAATGCTACCCCCACTTTCTTGTCATTTCTGTTTTCATGAAATATCTTTTTCCATTGCCTCACTTTTAGTCTGTGTGTTTCTTTAGTTCTGAAATGAGTTTCTTGTAAGCAGCATATAGATGGGTCTTGTTTTTTTATCCAATCAACTACCCTGTGTCTTTTGATTGGAGCATTTAGTCCACTGACATTTAAAGTAATGATTGATCTTTTTTTTTTTTTTGGTATGGTGTGAGCCACTGTTCTAACTTCATTGACTTACACTTGGCTGTTCTTGAGGTATTTTCTAATTTCCTTTGTGATTTCTTCTTTAAGGCAGAAGGGTGTGTTGATTAATTTTCTACATATTTGTGAATTTTCCAGTTTTACTTCTGTTACTGATTTCTAGTTTTATCCTACTATAGTCAGGAAAGATACTTTGTATTATTCTAATCTATTAAAATATATTGAGGCTTGTTTTGTGACCTAACATATGATCTGTCCTGGAGAATATTACATGTGTACCAGAGAAGAATGTATATTCTGCTGTTTAGTGAATTGTTCTGTATATAGCTATTAGGTCAAATTGGTGTATAGTGTTGCTCAAACTCTCTGTTTCCTTATTAATGTGTCCATTTGTTCTATCCATTATTGAAATGGGTGTATTAAAGTTTTCAGCTATTAATGTAGAAAATTTTATTCCTCCCTTCAATACTGTCAGTTTTTGCTTCATATATTTTGGGGGTGTCTTGTTAGGTGTGTAGATGTTTATAATTGTCATATCTTCCTGATGTATTGAAACTTTTATTAGTGATATAATTTCCTTTTGCATCTATTGTAACCTTTTTCAACTTAGTCTATTTTACCTGATAATAATATTCCCTCCCCACTCTCTTTTGGTTTACCATTATTATTCTCTTTCTCCATTATACAGTACTTCATGTATATTAGGGATATGATAATTGTGTTCTTTTTTTGAAAATAAGCTGAATAATGCTAAGCAGTTAGTACATGTTTTATCTAGAGCATTTACAGCTTTCAAGTTTATAATAAACAAGAGCAGTGTTTCTTCTTGCAAAATAGGAAAAAAAGACTAATGTGTTACAAGAGGAACTACTTCAGCAGTGTTCTTTTGTATCTTTTGATTCATTCAATATACACAAATAATTATAACAAATAAAATAATATTAAAGGTGAGCCAAATACTCAGGTAGAAAACACAAGGGTGATTATAATTCCATTATCTCTTTATAGAAAGATCTGTTTATTAAACAGCATTTCAGAGTAAATATTCTTTTCATACTACTTTTGATAATGTGCCAGACTTTTGTGTGACAATAGCTTCTATACATCATCTTTTCACACTAATAACTAAAAAATTAAAGAATGGCAGAGAAATAAATTATCTACCAATAATTGCTAAGTGGGCTCTCGAGGTCCGTGTTTGAAGTGATATCTTGTAAATATTTATGGTTTGGGTTGATCTTTCATGTTTGTAAATCGTTATGTGAAAACACACTTCAAAGATACAGATAAGGCCGTATATTATCATAAGGTGGATGATTTTTAAAGGACCTCTTTAGCTGAATTAGGAATCTGTTTACTTACTTGCAAAGTTTTGAATCCATTATTACTGAGATGTATATTTCTCCCTACTTTCATTCTTTCAGGATGATCTCACAAACTGTTAAAATAAATATAATAATTCTCTGAGTGAGCAGTATAGTATGTTGGTTAAGAACACAGTCTCAGTGGTCAAACAGCTTGGCTACTTCTTAGCTCTTTGACGCTGAACAAATTACTTAATCTTTCTGTACAATGATTTCCTCAACTATAAAATAATACTCATACTATAGGATTGTTTCTAAGACTTACTCATATAAGACAGTGAATGGCACATAGTAAATGCTCCTTAAGTGATAGCTGGTATTATTAATATTGCCAGGCGCAATTGTAGGTACTGGAGAGAAACGAATAATATATTCATTCCTGTTCTAAAACCCCAGGAAGTAGTAGAGACAAATAACTAAGGAGATAATTAAAATTCGGTGAGATAAGAGCAGTTGTAGTATTATAATATGTATCTTGACTCTACTATTCAGGTAGAATCTGTAAAGTTCAAGTGTTTGTATATTGCATTTCCTAGAGATGATTCTAAAACATAAGATCTTGAAAATGACTGAACTTGCGCTCTAATAAGAAAGCAATGTAATTTAATATCTATGTGCATAGAATTATCTTTTACAATGAAATATATATCTAGACAGTTAATATCAGTTGATATGCAGTAGTTCTTCACATCAGTCTTTCTCATTCAAGAAATGATGATAGAGACTCCAGTTCTGGCAATGACAGAGTTACGTGAATTGAGTAGCCCTTTGACTGAAGATAACTATGAAAGCTGGATAGAGTATTGGGTTGGCCAAAGTTTGTTTGGGTGTTTTGTAACATGTTATGGAAAAACCCAAATGAACTTCTTGGCCAGCCCAATATATAAAACAAGTGTTTGATGGAGTTGGAGAGCTATCAGTTTAAGCAGAACTTGAGAGATTATGATCCTTGACAGAATAGAAGCATAGGAGGTGAACCCCACATTGACCCTGGCTTTTTCCCTCAGGACAGTTTTCAGTTACTAGTATAGAAAACTAGAGCCCAAGTGAAAATGAATCTTAACTCATTAGGCAACTTTTTACCAGCTCTTAAAATCTGTACGTACAGGTTGAAATTCCAGGGAATTCATTAGAAAACAATCTGGAAGGCTCTAGAGGTTAGCAGAGATTTCAGCAGCTGTATAACTGAGGGAAAGGTTGAAATTAAGCCTTGCCAAGATGGAAGGGCCTTGGGAGACAACACGAACTTAGTTGAGACCACAGAGAATCACACTTTAGGTGTGAAGGCAAAATACTAAAATACATCAGCCCTGGACTTCCCTGGTGGCTCAGTGGCTAAGAATCCACCTGCTAATGCAGGGGACACAGGTTTGAGCCCTGGTCTGGGAAGATCCCACATGCTGTGGAGCGACTAAGCCCATGCGCCACAACTACTGAGGCTGCGCTCTGGAGCCCGTGAGCCACAACTACTGGGCCTGCGTACCACAACTACTGAAGCCCATGTGAGAAGCCCGTGCACCGCAACAAAGAGTAGTCCCCACTCGCTGCATCTAGAGAAAGCCTGTGCACAGCAATGAAGACCCAATGCAGCCAAAAATAAACTAATTAATTAAAAAAAAATACATCAGCCCTAATAATGACTAAAACCACTGGTACTCTGTCTGCCTGCAAGAAGAAAACTGTAACCCTTTTGTAAGAGGATAACATCATTCAGAGACTACAGTATTTCTCAAACTTAATGTCAGTCATGTCATTAGGAATTAAAGGCATGCAAATAAGCACTATCAGGTGATTGAAAGTCAAGAGGGAAAAACAGACCCCCAGGTGATTCAGATGTTGGAATTATCAGATAGATATTTAAAAATAATTGCAATTAAAACGTTTACAAAAATAAGGAGAAAGACGGAGATTTTACCTGAGATCTAAAATCTGTTTGTTTTTTTTTTTAAAGAGTCAAATGGAAAGTGTAGAAGCGAAACACACCTTAAATGAAATGAAGAGTTCATTAGATAGGTTTAGTGCATGATTAGGCACAAAGAAATAGTGAATAAATGAGCAGAAAGAGACTTGAGTCAAAAATAGCCATATTGACACACACACACACGCACACACACACAAAAGATAAAGCCAAAAAGGATGATCCTAAGACACGTCTGGCATATGGTAAAAATGTCTAGCATTTAGAAAGAGAATGATACAATAGCAATATTTGAAAAAATACTGATTGAGAATTTTGTAAAATTGAAGATGTCAATCCACAAATGCAAGAAGCAAGACAAGTGTTATACGTATATATACACACAGCTAAGCATATTGTAGTCAAGCTGCTGAAAAACAAAAACAGAAAAAAACTCATTAACTTTGTTTTCTGCTTATTCAGTCTTTCAGAATAGTCAATGCCTTTAGCAACCATAGTTTTCCTGTTTAACTCCAATGTTTTCTGACATTTTCGGGAAATTCAGCATTCCTATTGATGGCTTCTGACACGGTTAGTGTCTCAGCATCCTTGTTCCTAAACCTCTCCTTCTCCAACTTCATTATTGTCTTTAAAAGAGTCACAGCATATGAGCTTTTAACTTCCATGGTATATCAAACCATATGTTCAAGAAGAAAAGTAAATAATTTTTTAAGGTGTCTTGGGATGTTCAGTAGGCATTCTACTCAATACTAACTTTATTGGAGTTAGTATAATGCAAGAGACTTGCTGGTCTTAGGTTAACTAAGTTTCTCATAATGTGAGTATCGGCCAAACAGACTAAGGTTCTCATATTTTTAAACACATTTTACTGGTACAGCACGGCCTCTAAAGTCAAACCAGCTACTTCATTCTTGGCTCAATTAAAGAAACAATAGTCAGTTCTGATTCCGAAAGAAAAACTGTCTGTTTGAGTTATAATATTGAGGAAGATTGTGTGTAAATTTTCACAGTTGAGTCTTTCTAAGGTATTGACAATTCTGACCCATTTTTTGCCTTACATGTTGATTTAAAGTAATATAGGAATAACAGTATTTATTTTTTTCTAACTTAAAAAGTTTTTCAATCTTTTTCTTTTTTAATTTTTATTTTATATTGGAGTATTGTTGATTAACAATGTGTTAGTTGCAGGTATACAGCAAAGTGATTCAGTTATCCATATACATGTATCTATTCTTTTTCAAGTTCTTTTCCCATTGAGGTTATTACAGAATATTGAGCAGAGTTCCCTGTGCTATGCATTAGGTCCTTTTTGGTTATTTATTTTAAATATAACAGTGTATATATATCATTCCCAAAAGGATTCATGTAATTTAAATGTCTTCCTTCAGGATACCAACTTTTAGGACTCTTTCCTGACCATGACATCTTATTTGGATCTCCCTCCAATTTTGTTTTTCCCATGGAACAGGTTTTTCCCATCAACTTGTCATGATTTCCAGTTCCTTGATTTGTTACAATTCCTTCAGTTTTTATGGTTGGCTTTATTATCAGCCAAACCTCAGGATCAACCATTTCAAAAGTACACTTACTGCCACAAGCAGGCCCTCCTTCCCTGGAAATTTTGTCATTTTCCTATTTGTAGTCTCTAGCCTAGGTTCTTTTTCCATCGCAGTCTCTCCATTTTTAATTTGGGCTGTGAAGGAGTACTGGAGAGATTATCATCCTATAGATTTGTTCCATGGCTGACTCGCTTTTTTCACCACAGAAAGAAAATAAAAGAGAAAAGTGAAGATACACAGATATTCTGCAATCGAGCATGGATAAATAGAATATTATTAGTAACACCTGTCATTTTAGTAAGACAGAAGGCTAATTTACCTGACAAAAGTTAGAGAGATAGGCATGGTTTAAAATCTTGGGCAAAAACGGAAATTTAGAATACTTGCTATCATATGCACAGGTAATGTATGAGTTGGCCATATATAATCAGAAGAGCTGTTAAGCATTAGTCATGTCTGAGCTGCAGTTAAATAGCATACATTTATAATAAATTCTTTCACTTTCTTTTGTGTTTCCCAGGAGTATATAACAATGTTTGTACAAAGTAGGTGCTGAAAGGATTATTAAATAAAAGTAATTGTCAGTAGTATTTCTGGGAATTACTAAAGAAGAGAATACTGCATATATCAGGGAACATATCTAACACTCATACTAAATAATGTATTATAAGTTTATAATAAAAGTTTAAAAACAGTAAAGATAAATAAGGATACACAATGATTAAAATTGTTTATTAATTTAAGATAAGGATCTATTTCAACACTTTGGAGATAATTTAGAAGAGACCTACAGGAATATTCAAAGATTTAGAAAGTCAGATTTATGATAAGCTGAGAATTTTTAAGTTACTAAAGAGAAAGCTGAGAAATGATTTAACCATCTAGTACACAGAACTGATATATATATATATATATGAGTTAATATATATATATCAGACTCATATATATATATGTCTGAACATTTGTTTGATATATACACCAAAGACAGAACAAAAGAAAGTATGAATTGCAAAATGAGGGATTTTTAGTATATATCCTAAAGGGGAAAAGTATACAAAATGAGACACTGGAATAGATTACTATAGAAGATAATGTACTTTCTTTTCTAAATTATTAAAAATTAAAATAGATTTTATAAACTTATTTCATACCTACTTTACTGAAAATTAAAATAGATTTTTTATGGTTATGTCATACCTATTAATTATAAGTACTAGGCCAAGTTCTGTAATAGACACACTGTTCCTGACTTTTCAGAGTTCTGTAGCAGAGAGTTATATAAGCAGTAAGTTTTAAAAAGGGACATTTTATACTGATAAAAGTGTCAATACATCAGGAAGAAGTAACAATTATAAACATACACATGTACCTCACAACAGAGTTGGAAATATATGAAGCAAAAACTGACAGAATTGAAGGGACAAATAGACAATTCAACAGTAATAGTTGGAGACTTCAGTACCCCACTTTTAGTAATAGACATAACTGTGTAGAAGAACAATGCATTATAGTCTAGATTTACAAGCACAGCAATAGAAATAGATATACAGTATAGATAGACTAGAGTCCATGAGTTCATGATTAACTACTCAAGGGGGAAGGAGTAGTGGAGGCGTGGGAGAGTAATATCCAAAGTAATTTCCCAGAAAAATTGACTTTTCATTTAGGTTTTAAAGAATGTATAGCTGTCTGCCGCCAGGAGGACAGCTCTTCAGTTAGAGAAGAACTCTGTAGGCAGTGTATACAAAGATATGGATGTGTGAAAAACTTTGGCTCTTTGGGCATCTATATGTGGTTTTGAATTGTTGAGACTTTAGCATGTGCATTGAGGTGGACTGGAGAAGCAATAGTACTGGGAAATGAGACTGAAGAGGTGTTATTCTGTCTCAAAACAGTGAAGAATATAGGTAATGTACAGTATTTATTAACAGTACTTATAAAAAATTGCTAAGCATCTATGAAATATAAAGAAATTGAGTTGGAAGGGAATCAAATTTTAATTCTTACTGTTCTTTCACTTCTTGAATTTGCTAGTTATGTGTATCTGGTATATTTTTAAAAAATAATTTAAAGTTTTTGATCCTGTTTAGGATTTTCTTTAATTATATATTAACTTTAACATTGAAACCTGTAAAGCCTGACAGTTGCTCTGTAGAGATTTTGAACAAAAATCTATTTCAGTCCTTCTACTGTACAGTGTGTTATTTGCAGTTATCACAGCTTTCTACTTTTAGTAGTAACTAAGATGTGCATATTCATTAATTCTGCATTAGTCATACAATGTTCTGTGAAACACTGACATCCTAAAAATATTACTAAATGATTCAAGTGGGAGGAATAAAAGTATTTGCAGGCCTCTCAGTTCCTTTACCACCTTTCATCCAATGATATGCTTCACCCAATGATATCCTTCACCCTTCCTAAACCACTGGCTCCAATGGTCATACCCTAGGCTTTTTTATTACTGATAACTATAACCCCTCTGTAATTTTTATTTCAATCATCCCTTTCACCAATCACCACTTCTTTCTCTAACTCGTCTAGTAACTCAACTGCAATTGATCTCACTTGGACCTCCAATTCACTGCCCTTCGATTAGCTCTTTTCCCTTTTCATTTCCCTTCTTATCTGATTTACATTCTGTGGTCAATCTTTATAATTACTCCTATGCACACATCTTTAATTTTCAAGTCTTACTCATGTTGCACTGTGCTTGCTTGGCTGAATAATGCTTACTCAAAGATAACAGATACTAATCCCTGGGACTCTTTTACCTTATAATGAAAACAAGTATCTGCAGATATGATTAAGTTAATGATCTTGAGGTGGGGAGATTATTTTGGATTATCAGGGTGAGCCCTCAATCCAATCACAAGTGTCCTTATAAGAGAGAGGTAGATGAAGATTTCATACAGACAAAAGAAGGCACAAGCACAGAGGCGAAGGCCATGTGAATTGGAGGCTGAGATTGGAGTCATGTGGCCAAAAACCAAGGAATGCGGCAGCTACCTGAAGCTGGAAGAGGCAGAGAGCAGATTCTCCCCTAGAGTCATTGGAGAGAGTGTGGCCCTATTGACACCTTGACTTCAGTGATAATCTTGTATCAGTGATTTTGATTTCAGACTTTTGGCCTCGTAAACTGTGAGAGAATAGATTTTTAGTTGTTTGAGCTACCAAGTTTGTGGTGATTTGTTACAGTAGCCACAAGAAACTAATACACTTGGCTAATTCATAAAGCTGATGAAATCCTAACTTTCCATCTATTTTGGGCCTGCTTTCTTACAGCTAAATAAAATGGAGAAAAACGTGTAACCGTACTGACTCATCTGTCTTTAGATTCATGATCACTAACTTCATATGGGTCTGTTTATTTCAGTCTATTTCTCTAGTACAGGAGTTGGCAAAACTTTTTTGTAAAAGTTAGTAAGATTTTTAAGACTATGGGCCATATGGTCTCTGTCATAACTGTTCCACTCTGCTGTTATAGCACAAAAGTAGACGTAGATATAATACATAAACAAATGAATGTGGCTATTTTCCAATAAAACTATATTTTTAAAAAAGCAGCAGGCCTGATTTTGCGAAGCCCTGCCCTAATACATTCTCTCTCCCATAATATTAGATGGCAGTTGTACCTTCCTCTAAATCTTTAGTTCTCCAGCACCTCCTCCCCAATCCTTTCTATTAGCTTATGATCTTGTTTCTTATGTTAGGGAGTAAAGAAAAACAGTCTAATACAACTTTCCTATGTTTTCATCATATCAGTCTACCTTCATCTGAATCCAGACAGTCTGCTTTCTTGTGCATTGCCCATGAAAATACATATACATGAAAAATCATGTAGGCTTCTACGAAAGTTCAAGCCATTCATTTGTGTACTAAATCTGATCCCTTTTCATCCGTCCAAATATGTAGCTCTCACAATTTACAAGTCTCCTGAATCTTTACTTTTCTCTTTCTACTTGATTTTTCTCATTAGCATACAGTTATGCTGGTATTTTCCCATCCTTTAAAGAGATATCTTTTGATTCCCTTTTTTCAGTTATTGACCCATTTATCTTTTTTCCTCTTTAATAAGTCTTCCCTTTATTGTGTAGAAAATTTCTGTACTCTCTATCTACAGCTTCTCTCCTCCCATTCTTTTTCTCTCTTTTTAAAAATTATGTAAAGATTCAAACGTGTAAAAGAGTGACTAGTGTAATAAATCCTAATTTACCCATTACAAACCTTCAACATTTAATAATTTATGGCCACACTTGTTTCATTTCTACCCCTAGTCTCCCCATACACCACTGGATTATGTTCAAGGAAATTCCTGTCATCACATAATTTTATCCACAGATATTTCAGTATGTATCTCTCAAAGGTGAAAACACTTCAGTGTTTAAACATAACCACAATACCATTATCATACCTAAAAAATTAACATTATTATCTTGATATCCTCAGATACTCAGTATATGTTCAAATTTTCCAGATTTGTCTTATAATTTTTCTTTATTTTTACTGTTGATTTGTTAGAATCAGTATCCAAACAAAATTGTTTTGACTTGATGTGTTTAAGTATTTTTAAGTCTAAAAGTTTCCTCTTTCCACCCTTTTTTTCCATTCAAATTATTTTCTGAAAACACCCCATTTTCCCAACACCATTTGTTGAAGAGACTGTCCCGTACCTATTGTGTATTCTTGACACCTGTGTCAAAGATCAGTTGGCAGTATATAAGTGGATTTATTTCTGGGCTCTGTATTCTTTTTCATAGGTTTATGCCTCTGTCTCTGCAGTACCATACTATTTTAATTACTTTTGCTTTGTAATATATTTTGAAATCAGGAAATGTGATGCCTAGAGTTTTGTTATTGCTCAAAATTGCTTTGGATATTTGAGGTCTTTTATGGTTACATATTAATTTTAGGCTTGTTTTTTCTATTTCCTTAAAAAAATGCTCTTAGGATTTTGATAGGGATTGCATTGAATCTGTAGGTTGCTTTGGGTAATATAGACATTTTAACAGTATTATGTCTTCCACTCTATCAACCCAGATGCCTTTCCATTTATTTCTGTCTTTTAAAGTATATTTTAGCAATGTTTTGTAGTTTTTGGTATACAAGTCTTTTGCTTTCTTAATTAAATTCATTTCTAAGTATTTTGTTCTTTTTGATACTATTGTAAAGGGGACCGTTTTCTTAATTTACTTTTTGGATAGTTTGTTGTTAGTGTATAGAATGTAACTGATTCTTTTTTTTTTTTTTGTATATTGATTTGGTATCCTGCAACTTTACTGAATTACTTTTTTAGCTTATAACAGTTTTTTTGTGTGTCTTGAGTTTTCTATACATAGGATCATGTAATCTGCAAAGAGATACAGTGTTAGTTCTTCCTTTCCAATTTGGATGTATTTTATTTCTTTTCTTGCCTAGTTGCCCTGGCTATGGCAATTACAGAATTATAGAATTGCAGTACTATATTAAATAGAAGTGATAAGAGTGGGCAACCTTGTCTTATTCCTAAGCTTAGAGGAAAAGCTTTCAGTTTTCCTTTGTTGATTTCGATTTTTTTTCACTGTGGACTTTTCACATATGGCCTTTACTATGTTGAGGTACATTTCTTGTACACCCAATTTGTTGAGGGTTTTTAACATAAATGTGTGTTGAATTTTAAGTGCCTTTTCTGTATCTATTGATGATCATGTGATTTTTATCCTTCATTTTGTAAACATGGTTTATCCCATTAATTGACTTAGTTATGTTGAGGCATTTTTGTATCCCAGGGATAAATGCCACTTGGTTATGGTGTATTACCTTTCAATGTGCTGTTGAATGTGGTTTGCTAGTATTTTGTTGAGGATTTTCGCGTGTGTGTTCATCAGGGTTGCTGGCTTGATATTTTCTTATCTTATAGTGTCTTTCTCTTGCTTTGATGTCAGTGTAGTGCTAGCATCATAAAATGCATTTGGAAGTGTTTCCTATACTTCAATTTTTTGAAGAGTTTAAGAAGGGTTAATGTTACTTTTTTAATGTTTTGTAAAATTTACCAGTGAAGTCATCTGGCCTGGGGTTTTCTTTCTGGGGAGATTTTTCATTACTGATTCAGTCAACTTACTAGTTAAAGGTCTGTTTGGGTTATATATTTCTTCGTGATTCAGTTTTGGTAGATTGTATGTTTGTAGGAATTCATCCATTTCTTCTACATTACACAATTTGTTGGCATATAAATGTTCATAATAGTGTCATGATTCTTTTTATTTCTGTGGTATCAGTTGTAATGGTTCCTTTTTCATTTCTGATTTTATTTGAATCATCTTTCTTTTGTAGTCCAGCTAAGAGTTTGTCAATTATTTGTTTTTTCAAAAAACCAACTTAGTTTCCTTGATTTTTAAAATGATTTTCTATTATCTATTTTGTTTATTTCTGCTTTAATATTTGCTGTTTCTTTCCTTTGACTAACTTTGTTGCTCTTCTAATTCCTTGAGGTATAAAGTTAGATTATTTGAGATTTTTCTTCTTTTTTTAAAATGTAGTATTTGTCACTATAAAACTCCCTTTTGACACTGCTTTTTCTGTGTCCCATAAGTTTGGGTGTGCTTTCTATTTCTTTTCATTTGTCTCAAGTTGTTTTCTAATTTGCCTTTTGATCTATTCTTTGGCCCAGTGACTGTTCAAGAGTATGTTGTTTTTCCACATATTTGTGAATTTTCCAGTTTTCCTTATATTATTGATTTCTAGTTTCATTCCATTGTGGTCAGAAAAGATACTTGCTATAATTTCAGTATTCTTAAATTTGTTGAGACTTGTTTTGTGACTTAACCTGTGATCTATCCTGGAGAATGTTCTGCGTGCACTTGAGAAGAATGTATAGTCTGTTGCTATTGGATACAGTGTTCTATATATGTGTGTTAGGTCCATTTGAACTGTAGTGTTTTTCAAGTCTACTGTTTCCTTGCTGATTTTCTGTCTGGATGTTCTGTCTATTATGTAAAGTGGGGTATTGAAATCTCCTACTATTGTTGTATTGTAGTCTATTTCTCCCTTCAAATCTATGAATATTTGCTTTATTTATTTAGGTACTCTGATGCTGAGTGCCTATATATTTATAATTGTTATATCTTCCTGTTGACTTGACCCTTTAACATTATATAATAGCCTTCTTTCTCTCTTGTGACAGTTTTGGATTTGAACTCTATACTGTCTGATATAAGTACATCCACCGCTGCTCTCTTTTGTTTACCACTTGCATAGAGTATCTTCTTGCATCCTTTCACTTTCAGCCTATGTGTGTACTTATTTCTAAAGTGAATCTCTTGTGGACAGCATATAGTTCAATCTTCTTTTCTTTTTTAAAATTTTACGCATTGAGTCACTGTATGTCATTTGATTTGGGAGTTTAATCCATTTACATTTAATACAACTATTGATAGCTAAGGACTTACTATTGCCATTTTGTTCACTTTTTCTAATATTTTGTAGTTTTTTGTTCCGTTCTTCCTCTCTTGCTTTCTTCCTTTGTGATTTGATGGTCTTTTGTTACTGGTATGCTTTGAGTCCTTTCATGTATATCATGTGTTTTTGCTTTGTGGTTACCATGAGATTTTCATTAAATATCTTATATTTATCACAGTCCATTTTAAGCTGATAACAATTTAATTTCAATAGCACACAAAACTCAACACTTTTACTTTTCTCTCCACCATACTCCTTGTGATGTTGATATCATAATTTGTATCCTTTTTATTGTGTATCCATCTCTAATTTTTTAAAATTTAATCTTACTATTGTCTCTTAACTTTAATACTAAAGTTAGAAGTGATTTACACACCACTATTGAGTTATTATGGTATTCTGTATTTGTCTATAGATCTATCTTTCCCAGTAAGTTTTATACTTTAATATGCTTTCATGTTACTATTTAGTTTCATTTTGTTTCAACTTGAAAAACTCCCTTTAGCATCTCTTGTAATGCAGGTCTAGTAGTGATGGGCTCCTAAGCTTTTGTTTCTCTGGGAATCTTTATATCTCTTTCATTTTTCAAGGATAATTTTGTCAGGTTTAGTATTCTTTGCTGGCAGTTTTTTTCTTTCAGCACTATATTGTAGAACTTCCCAGCACCTTTATTATTTATTATGCTAAGGAGAACTATTAAGAATATATCCAAAGAAGACATGTAACATGTTGGTGTCCTAAGTTTATTTGTATATTTAATTTTGGAATGAGGAGGGAGTGTATTTATTAACACCTCAAAGAACACTATTTTGGGAGTGCTACATAAATTTCATTATTCATTCAATACACATTTGTTTAATACCTACATGACGTTATCCTAGACACTGTATGGAATTCAAAAATGAATAAAATCTTGATCCTACTCTCAAGGAGCTTACATTTATTCAATTTTTTCTAGATATGATTTAATAGCTGGCCACATTAAGAAAATTAATGTCATGCCCTTTGTAATCAAAGGACACTTTTTTCTTTCCTCCATCTTCTCTTTACATGTACATTGCACATGCTGAAGACTGATAACATGGACATAGTTGAGTACCATAAATATTAGACTTAAGAAATTAATCACTGTCCTGTTAAGATCCACTTTCCAAACTGTTGCTTTTTTTTTAAACTCTATTAAATAGCACATTTAGAAATTGTACCTGCATTTCAAAATGACATAAAAGTGTATTTCTTTAAAATCTAGGAAAATCTCAAAAGTGGTTTGCTTTTGTAAAGTTGTATTTACAAGGACTGTTCATTTATAGACTTCTCTCCGAAGAAACCATTTTTGAAAGATTGATGCATACATTAGTATTTTATATTATGTGTGACCAATTATGACTGGACCTAGACATTAATAATTTACTTTTTAGAGAAGGGTGGTTTTTCAAATTTTTTGAGGTCTCTTTGCAGCACCCACTGATTTTCTAGCATTCAATAAACCTTCAATACATTGAAAGTATTTTTAGAAAGAAAGGATTGTTGAATGAATCAATAAAACAATTCAATAACAGAAATATAATTGAATAAAGAGACTCCCAGTTTCTTGATTTGATAATTTTAGTATTCATTTTCTTAATATTGTATATTTTACAATAAATCAGTAATAAACCACATTACCAGGAGATATAATTTCTTGAAAGTTTTATTTTTTTCTCCAAGATTTTTTTGATGTGGGCCATTTTTAAAGTCTTTATTGAATTTGTTACAATATTGCATCTGTTCTTTATGTTTTGGTTTTTTGGCAGCGAGGCATGTGGGATCTTAGCTCCCCAAACAGGGGTTTGAACCTGCACCCCCTGCATTTGAAGGCAAAGTCTTAACAAGTGGACCATGAGGGAAGTCCCTTGAAGCAGTTTTAGATTTGAATTTTAATTAGAGCTGGAAGAGGGACTTTATTTGCCACAACAGGGCCTTAAGCATAGAAAACTCTAAAAATAACCACTTACAGAATTTATTGAATATGTGTGTATTAAGTTGGACTAGTAGTCTCACTTTTATATTTAATAGAAGAACCTTTCTGTTGAGATTAAAAAGTTTAGCATTGTTTAGACAATGTGCTCTTGCTGGAAAAAAATAAGATTAATGTTACTTAATGTTAAACTGACATCTGATAACTTCTACAAATGGCAGGAACCAAGCCAAGTGCAGAGATATTTTTTGAACACTGTCTAAGCAAGACTAATTCATTGAAGTTTAATGTATGAATCAATAATTTGACTTCTTATGAAAATCTCTTAAAGATATTCGGCTTGCTTGTTCAGTCAAGTTGAAAGCATTGAGGAATATAACACTGCTCAAACTAAGGTGTGTAAAAATTATTTTATAAAAGAAGTAAGTGTGCATAATGTGTATGCCACAAATGTATATTATTATTAAAATAGAGAAAATGCTTTTTATTGAAATATAATTGTTTAACAAAGTAATATTAGTTTTATGTGTACAGCATAGTGGTTCAATGTTTTTATAGATTACACTCCATTTAAAGTTATTACAAAATAATGGCTATACTTTCCTCTACTGTAAAATATAGCCTTGCTACTTATTTATTTTATACATAGTAGTCTGTATCTATTAATCCTATACCCTTATATTATTCTTCTCTCTTTTTTTCTTTTTTTATAGCCTTTTTTTTTCTCCTGTGTTCCACACATCTGTTATTCTCTTCTCTGTTCTTTTTTTGAATTTTATTTCATTTTTTCATACTGCAGGTTCTTATTAGTTACCTGTTTTATACATATTAGTGTATATATGTCAAACCCAATCTCCCAATTCATCCCACCACCACCACACCCTCCCTTCCCCCCTTGGTGTCCATACGTTTGTTCTCTACATCTTTGTCTCTATTTCTGCCTTGCAAACCGGATCATCTGTACCATTTTTCTAGATTCCACATATATTCATTAATATACAATATTTGTTTTTCTCTTTCTGACTTACTTCACTCTGTATGACAGTCTCTAAGTCCATCCATGTCTCTGCAAATGACCCAATTTCATTCCTGTTTATGGCTGAGTGATATTCCGTTGTATATATGTACTATGTGTTCTTTATCCATTTGTCTGTCGATGGGCATTTAGGTTGCTTCCATGACCTGGCTATTGTAAATAGTGCTGCAATGAACAATAGGGTGCATGTGTCTTTGAATTATGGTTTTCTCTGGGTATATGCCCAGTAGTGGGATTGCTGGGTCATATGGTAATTCTATTTTTAGTTTTTTAAGGAGCCTCCAGACTGTTCTCCATAGTGGCTGTATCAATTTACATTCCCACCAGCAGTGCAAAAGGGTTCCCTTTTCTCCACACCCTCGCCAACATTTGTTGTTTGTAGATTTTCTGATGATGCCCATTCTAACCAGTGTGAGGTAATACCTCGTTGTAGTTTTGATTTGCATTTCTCTAATAATTAGTGATGTTGAGCAGCTTTTCATGTGCCTCTTGGCCATCTGTATGTGTTTGGAGAAATGTCTATTTAGGTCTTCTGCCCATTTTTTGATAGGGTTTTTTTAATATTGAGCTGGATGAGCTGTTTATATATTTTGGAGATTAATCTTTTGTCCGTTGATTCATTTGCAAATATTTTCTCCCATTGTGAAGGTTGTCTTTTCGTCTTGTTTATAGTTTCCTTTGCTGTGCAAAAGCTTTTAAGTTTCATTAGGTCCCATTTGTTTGTTTTTATTTCCATGACTGTAGGAGGTGGGTCAAAAAAGATCTTGCTGTGATGTACATCAAAGAGTGTTCTTCCTATGTTTTCCTCTAAGAGTTTTATAGTGTCTGGTCTTACATTTAGGTCTTTAATCCATTATGAGTTTATTTTTGTGTATGGTATTAGGGAGTGTTCTAATTTCATTCTTTTACATGTAGCTCTCCAGTTTTCCCAGCACCACTTACTGAAGAAACTGTCTTTTCTCTATTGTATATCCTTGCCTCCTTTGTCATAGATTAGTTGACCATAGGTGCGTGGGTTTATCTCTGGGCTTTCTATCCTGTTCCATTGATCTATATTTCTGTTTATGTGCCAGTACCGTACTGTTTTGAATACTGTAGCTCTGTAGTATTGTCTGAAGTCAGGGAGTATGATTCCTCCAGCTCCCCTTTTTTCCCCTCAAATTGCTTTGGCTATTCGGGGTCTTTTGTGTCTCCATACAAATTTTAAGATTTTTTCTCTAGTTTTGTAAAAAATGCCATTGGTAATTTGATAGGGATTGCATTGAATCTGTAGATAGCTTTGGGTGGTATAGTCATTTTCACAATATTGATACTTCCAGTCCAAGAGCATGGTATATCCATCCCTCTGTTGATGTCATCTTTGATCTCTTTCATCAGTGTCGTATAGTTTTCTGAGTACAGGTCTTTTACCTCCTTAGGTAGGTTTATTCCTAGGTATTTTATTTTTTTTATTGCAATGGTAAATGGAATTGTTTCCTTAATTTCTCTTTCTGATCTTTCGTTGTTAGTGATTTCTGTGCATTAATTTTGTATCCTGCAACTTTACCAAATTCATTGATTAGCTCTAGTGCTTTTCTGGTGGCATCTTTAGGATTCTCTGTGTATAGTATCATGTCATCTGCAAAGAGTGACAGTTTTACTTCTTCTTTTCCAATTTGTATTCCTTTTATTTCTTTTTCATCTGTGATTGCCATGCCTAGGACTTCCAAAACTATGTTGAATAATAGTGGCGAGAGTGGACATCCTTGTCTTGTTCCTGATCTTAGAGGAAATGCTTTCAGTTTTTCACCATTGAGAATTATGTTTGCTGTGGGTTTGTTGTATATGGCCTTAATTATGTTGAGGTAGAGTCCCTCTGTGGCCATTTTCTGGATAGTTTTTTTATCATAAATGGGTGTTGAATTTTGTCAAAACCCTTTTCTGCATCTGTTGAGATGATCATATGATTTTTATTTTTCAATTTATTAATATGGTGTATCACACTGATTGATTTGTGTATATTGAAGAACCCTTGCATCCTTGGGATAAATCCCCACTTGATCATGTTGTATGATCCTTTTAATGTGTTGTTGGATTCTGTTTGCTAGTATTTTGTTGAGGATATTTGCATCTATATTCATCAGTGATACTGGTCTGTAATTTTCTTTTTTTGTACTATCTTTGTCTGGTTTTGGTATCAGTGTGATGGTGGCCTCGTAGAATGAGTTTGGGAGTGTTCCTTCCTCTGCAATTTTTTGGAAGAGTATGAGAAGGATGAGTGGTAGCTCTTCTCTACATGCTTGATAGAATTCACCTGTGAAGCCATCTGGTCCTGGACTTTTGTTTGTTGGAAGGTTTTTAATCACAGTTTCAATCTCAGTACTTGTGATTGGTCTGTTCCTATTTTCTATTTCTTCCTGGTTCAGTCGTGAAAGGTTATACCTTTCCAAAAATTTGTCCATTTCTTCCAGGTTGTCCATTTGATTGGCATAGAGTTGCTTGTAGTGGTCTCTTACAATGCTTTGTATTTCCGTGGCGTCCGTTGTAACTTCTCCTTTTTTATTTCTAATTTTATTGATTTGAGTCCTCTCCCTCTTTTTCTTGATGAGTTTGGCTAAAGGTTTATCAGTTTTGTTTATCTTCTCAAAGAACCAGCTTTTAGTTTTGTTGATCTTTGTTATTGTCTTCTTTGTTTCTATTTCATTTATTTCTGCTATGATCTTTATGATTTCATTCCTTTTACTATCTTTGGGTTTTGTTTGTTCTTTCTTTAGTTCCTTTAGGTGTAAGGTTAGATTGTTTATTTGATATTTTTCTTGTTTCTTGAGGTAGGATTGTATTACTATAAACTTCCCTCTTAGAACTGCTTTTGCTGCATCCCGTAGGTTTTGGATCGTCGTGTTTTTGTTTTCATTTGTCTCTAGGTATTTTTTGATTTCCTCTTTGATTTCTTCAGTGATCTCTTAGTTATTTAGTATTGTATTGTTTAGCCTCCATGTGTTTGTGTTTTTTACGATTTTTCCCCTGTAATTGATTTCTAATCTCATAGCATTGTGGTCAGAAAAGATGCTTGATATGATTTCAATGTTCTTAAATTTACTGAGGCTTGATTTGTGACCCAAGATGTGATCTGTCCTGGAGAATGTTCCGTGCGCACTTGAGAAGAAAGTGTAATCTGCTGTTTTCAGATGGAATGTCCTATAAATCTCAATGAAATCTATCTGGTCTATTGTGTCATTTAAAGCTTGTGTTTCCTTATTAAATTTTGTCTCGATGACTTGTCCTTTGGTGTAAGTGAGATGTTAAAGTCCCCCCACTATTATTGTATTACTGTCGATTTCCTCTTTTATAGCTGTTAGCAGTTGCCTTATGTATTGAGGTGCTCCTGTGTTTGGTGCATATATATTTATAATTGTTATATCTTCTTCTTGGATTGATTCCTTGATCATTATGTAGTGTCCTTCCTTGTCTTTTGTAACATTCTTAATTTTAAAGTCTATTTTATCTGATATGAGTATTGCTACTCCAGCCTTCTTTTGATTTCCATTTACGTGGAATACCTTTTTCCATCCCCTCACTTTCAGTCTGTACGTGTCCCTAGGTCTGAAGTGGATTTCTTGTAGACAGCATATAGATGGGTCTTATTTTTTTATCCATTCAGTGAGTCTGTGTCTTTTGGTTGGAGTATTTAATCCATTCACATTTAAGGTAATTATCCCTATGTATGTTCCTATTACCATTTTCTTAATTGTTTTGGGTTTGATTTTGTAGGTCCTTTTCTCCTCTTGTGTTTCCAGCTTAGAGAAGTTTTTTTAGCATTTGTTGTAGAGCCGCTTTGGTGGTGCTGAATTTTCTTAGCTTTTGCTTGTCTGTAAAGCTTTTGATTTTTCTGTTGAATCTGAATGAGATCCTTCCTGGGTAGAATAATCTTGTTTATAGGTTCTTCCCTTTCATCGCTTTAAATATATCATGCCACTCTCTTCTGGCTTGTAGAGTTTCTGCCGAGGAATCATCTGTGAACCTTATGGGAGTTCCCTTGTATGTTATTTTTCGTTTTTCCCTTGTTGCTTTTAATAATTTTCTTTGTCTTTAATTTTTGTCAGTTTGATTACTATGTGTCTCGGCATTTTTCTCCTTGGGTTTATCCTGCCTGAGACTCTCTGCACTTCCTGGAAATGGGTGGCTACTTCCCCTCCCATGTGAGGGAAGTTTTCGACTATAATCTCTTCAGATATTTTCTCGGGTCCTTTCTCCCTCTTTTCTCCTTCTGGGACCCCTATAATGTGAATGTTGGTGTGTTTAATATTGTCCCAGAGGTCTCTTAGGCTGGCTTCATTTCTTTTCATTCTCTTTTCTTTTTTCTCTTTCGTGGCGGTGAATTACACCATTCTGTCTTCCAGGTCACTTATCCGTACTTCTGCCTCAGTTATTCTGCTACTGATTCCTTCTGGTGTATTTTTCATTTCAGTTATTGTATTGTTCATCTCTGTTTGTTTGTTTGTTCTTTAATTCTTCTAGGTCTTTGTTAAACATTCCTTGCATCTTCCCAATCTTTGCCTCCATTCTTTTTCCAGGTTCTGGATCATCTTCACTATCATTATTCTGAATTCTTTTTCTGGAAGGTTGCCTATCTCCACTTCATTTAATTGTTTTCCTGGGGTTTTATCTTGTTCCTCATCTGGTACATTGCCCTCTGCTTTTCATTTTGTCTGTCTTTCTGTGAATGTGGTTTTCATTCCACAGGCTGCAGGAGTGTAGTTCTTCTTGCTTCTGCTTCTTACCCTTTGGTAATTGAGGCTATCTTATCCTTCTCTCTTTCCCTCTCCCCACTGGTAACTACTAGTTTGTTCTCTGTGTTTATGAGTCTATATCTGTTTTGTTATACACATTCATTTCAGTTATGTTTTAGGTTCCACATTATGGATGATATAGAGGATTTGTCTTTCTTTTTCTGACTTATTTCACTAAGTATAACACTGTCTAGGTTTATCCTCATTGTTGCAAATGGCAGAATTTCATTTTTTTTATGCCTGAGTCATATTCCATTGTATATATAGTTACCACATATTCTTCATTCATTCATCTGTTGATGGGCACTTAGTTTGTTTCCATATCTTGGCTATTGTAAATAATGCTGCTATAAATATTGTGGTGCATGTATCTTTTTAAATTAATGTCTTCAGTTTCTTCATATATAGACCCAGAAGTGGAATTGCTGAATCATATGATTATTCTATTTTTAGTTTTTTCTATACTGTTTTCCATAATGGCTATACCTATTTACATTCCCACAAACTGTGCAAAAGTTTCTTTTTCTTCACATCTTCGTCAACATTTGTTACTTGTATACTTTTTGATGTTAGCCAATCTGACAGATGTGAAGTGCTATCTCATTGTGGTTTTGATTTGCATTTCTCTAAGAATTAGTGATCTTGAGCCTCTTTTCATGTGTCTGTTAGCTATCTGTCTTCTTTAGAAAAATGTCAATTTGTATCTTCTGTTTATTTTTTATACTGGATTTTTAAAAATTTTGAGTTGTATGAGCTGTTTATGTATTTTGGATATTAACCCCTTATTGTGCATGTCACTTGGTATTGTCTCCCATTCAGTATGTTGTCTTTTCATTTTGTTGATGGTTTCCTTTGCTATGCAAAAGATTTTAAGTTAATTAAAATTAACTTAATTTTAATTAAGGTCTTATTTGTTGATTTTTGCTTTTCTTTTCCCTTAGGAGACATATCTAAAAAAAAATATTGCTGTGATTTAGGTCAAAGAGTGTTCTGCCTGTATTCTCCTCTAGGAGTTGTATGGTTTTAGGTATTACATTTAGGTCTTTACTCCATTTGGAGTTTATTTTTGTAGATGTTGTTAAGAAATGTTCTAATCTCATTCTTTTACATGTAGCTATCTAGTTTTTCCAGCACCACTTATTGAATTTTTTTTTTTCATTTTTTTGTCACTATGAATTTAGGTAAAACAGTTACCTGTTGCGGTCTTGAAAGAATGTCCCTGTATGGAAGTGTCCCTATACAGTCTGTGTGTGCCCGGTGCCTTTGGTGTGAGAGCTGGATTTGACATGAACAGAAGTGACATCTTTCCTCAGGGTGTGGTGGCAGCTATCACCTTGGTAGTGGATAGGGCTGCAGATAAAGGGATAGGGCCAGAGTTAAGTGTAAGGCAGTGCTTCCCCTCTACTCATTGTCCCTCTCTGCCCTATTGTGGGTGGGGTTGGATCCCAAGTTTAAGGAGCGGAAACCCTGAATATTGATTATGAGCTGGATTTGTTTCCTTAAAGTATGTGCTCTCTCGTCTTTCAGTACCTGGCATCCTTGCCCCAGGAGAGCAGTGCTGCACCAACAGCGGCCATGCAGGCCCTGGGCTCATGATGGGGCATGGGCTTCTGCAGGTTGGCCACAGAGTTTTATGCTACCTCCGATTTGCTGCCTGCGATGACAGCCCCTGCTGCATCTGTGTCTCCATTTCCCCCTGCAGCCACACACTCCTCCGCAGTCTCCACTAACCCTGTAATGTTGTAAGGCTATGCCGCAGGGCAGGCAGAGCCCACCTGGCCTCTTGATGTGTATCAGGATGCAGGCTGTGAAGTCTGGCCAGTGGCAGAGATTAGGGTTGCTTCTGATAAGCTTTCTCGGTAAGCACCAGCATTGGCCATCACGCTGTGCTCAGACACTGCCCAGGTCTGAGTAACCTCTGCCTCCCACAGCTGAGCCTTCCCAGTTGTGGCAACTGTCACTCCATTGTGGAGCTCTGAGGTGAAGTAAGCATGGCTGGAGCATTAGCTCAGCTCGGGCTGGGGTGCACGCTGGGACTGTTGTGGGAAACTGGGTAGCCACTCATGCAGTCCTAATTCTCCTTCTCTGTTCTGCCGTGGGAGCAAGCCAATGCTGGTTCACTCCTCACAAATGAAGTCCGTGCTCCCGACAGCCCTCCTGTTAGTCGTAGCAGAGCTCAACCAGCCAAGGGGGCTTATCTTCCCTGTGTCAGACTCCAGTACTAGGGCACCTAATATGTGGCTGGAACCACTCTCCAGGGAGATTCTCCACCCCTGTAATCTCCCTTTTCCTCTGAGTCCCATCTCAGGGGCACAAGTCCTGACCTGATCACTTCCCTTGCTGCCTGATTCCCTGTGGAGCTATCTTACAACCTTAGTTGTACAGGAGTCTTTATGCCAATTTTCAGTTACTTTTTAGTGAGAATTGTTCATCATATAGATTTTTTTTTTAATTGGAGTATAGTTGATTTATAATGTTACTTTCTGCTGTACAGAGAAGTCAATCAGTTATACATATACATATATCCTTTCTTTTTTAGATTCGTTTCCCATATAGGTCATTAAAGAGTAGTGGGTAGAGTTCCCTGTGCTATACAGTAGGTCCATATTAGTTATCTGTTTTATATATAGTAGTATGTATATGTCAATCCCAATCTCCCAATTTATCCCTCCCCTCCTTTCCCCCCTGGTAACCATTAGATTGTTTTCTACATCTGTGACTCTATTTCTGTTTTGTAAATAAGTTCATTTTTACCTTTTATTTAGATTCCACATACAAGCGATATCATATGATATTTGTCTTTCTCTGTGTGACTTCACTCAGTATGACAGTCTCGAGGTCCACCCATGTTGCTGCAAATGGCATTATTTTGTTCTTTTTTTATGGCTGAGTAATACTCTGTTGTATATATGTACCACATTTTCTTTATCCATTCCTCTGTTGATGGACATTTAGGTTGCTTCAATGTCCTGGCTGTTGTAAATAGTGCTGCAGTGAACAGTGGGGTGTATGTATCTTTTCGAATTATGGTTTACTCTGGGAATATGCCCAGGAGGGGGATTCCTGGATCATAGGGTAGTTCTATTTTTAGTTTATTAGGGAACCTCCATACTATTCTCCATAGTGGCTGTACCAATTTATATTTCCACCAACAGTGTAGAAGGATAAAAGGTAAATTAAGGAAACAATCCCACTTACCACCACAGAAAAAAGAATAAAATACCTAGGAATAAACCTATCTAAGGAAGCAAAAGACCTGTGCTTGGATAACTATAAGATACTGGTGAAAGAAATCAAAGGTGACACAAACAGATGGAGAGAGATACCATGTTCTTGGATTGGAAGAATCAACAGTATCAAAATGACTGTAGTACCCAAAGCAGTCTACATATTCAATGTAAGCCCTATCAAGTTACCAATGGTATTTTTCCCAGAACTAGAACAAAAAGTTTTACAATTTGTATGGAAACCCAAAAGACCCCAAATAGCCAATGCAATCTTGAGAAAGCACAACAGAGTGTAAGGAATCAGGCTCCCTGACTTCAGCCTATACTACAAAGCTACAGTAATCAAAACTGTATGGTACTGGCACAAAAACAGAAATACAGGTGAATGAAACAGGATAGAAAGTCCAGAGATAAACCCACGCACATGTGGTCAACTAATCTATGACAAAGGAGGCAAGAATATACAATGGAGAAAAAACTGTCTCTTCGGTAAGTGGTGCTGGGAAAACTGGATAGCTACATGTAAAAGAAAGGAATTAGAACACTCCCTAACACCACACACAAAAATAAACTCAAAATGGATTAAAGACCTAAATGTAAGGCTGGATACTATAAAACTCTTAGAAGAAAACATAGGCAGAACACTCTCTGACATAAAGCAAGATCTTTTTGACCCGCCTCCTAGAGTAATGTAGATGTATTTTTGGTGTGTTCGTGCATTCTCCCACTCAGCCATCTTGATCCGAAAGTCTGGAGATACTGCTCTTAAAAAAGATTTTAAGATCTTGGTGAAAATTCACATGTCTGGCTCCTCTAATCTCTCTCATTAATTTACCAAATGTGTGCTGCTTTATCAAGCTTTAAGTACTCACTATTTGCCAAGTATAGAAAGTAATTTAAAATATAATCTGTACCTTCATAATCTAGTGGAGAAGATAGATCTCTAAACAGATAATTACAACAGTAGGATAAAAGCTATAATGCAAGTGTGAGTAAGGCACTATTCACAGTAGAGGAGGTGCTTATTTCTGCTTCCAGAGTTTGTGTAAGTGTTCTCAAAGTGGTATTTGACTCCTGAAGGTTGATACGGAGTTTTGGGGGTGTAGAAGAACATTCAAGGTACAGGTAATAGAGAGGCATAAAGCATTTATGAAACTAGTGACAATTGGGCATGGCTAGAACAAAGAGGTACTGTGAAAGGGTTACAGGAAATGAAACAAGAAATGGACTGAGGAGTCGAGTTTATAAAGGGAATTCTCATCACTTCTTAAGGTATTATCCATTAATTAATAAGGATGTGACATGAGAAGAATTACATTTTAGAAAGATGCGGCTTGTTACAACTGTGGCGAGGATACTACTAAAACTGTGGTTAGAAATGATAAAATCTTAAAGTACTGAAGTGGAAATGTAAGAATGACTATTTTCCGGATAAATTAAGGCCAATAAAAATTTGACTGTTATTACTTGTTGTAAGGACTGAGAAAGGTAAAAAGACATTTGAAAGATTTCCACACTTATGACATGGACTACTGGATCAATTAACATTTACCATAACAAAAACTGGGGCGAACTGTAGAAGAAGCAGATTAGAGTTGGGGAGAAAATTAAAATATTTCTGAGCAACTTTGAATTACCTTTAAATATTTCTATTCCTAATGAATTTGGACCAATAATTTTTTTCTGGAACTGTTTCAGTAATGGTAGTAATCACTATCTACAGATTCCTTTATTTTTATTACATAGATTAATTCATTCAGAAAAGTCATATAATTAGAAGCCTGTTAAAGGAAATTACATTAAGGAAATGTATTATCACATTTAATTCTCACAATAAATTAACAGACACAAGCACAGTCATTTTTCAAAAGGGAATTGCTGATAATACACAAAGGAAGACCTGGAACATTTTATAGGATAAGCCAAATGTTAGGCCACAAAAAAAATGTCTCAGTAAATTTAAAAGGATTGAAATCATTCAAAGTATTTTCTCTGGCCACATTGGAAAGAAGCTAGAAAACAACAATGGAGGGAAACTAGAAAATTCACAATATGTGGAAATTAAACAGTTCACTCTTAACCAGTGGTTCAAAAAGAAATCACAGGGTTAATTAGAAAATACCTTGAGACAAATGTAAACGAAAACACAGCATACCAAAACTTAGGGGATGCAGTGGAAGCACTTTTCAGAGGGAAATATATAGCTATAAATGTCCACATCAAAAAGAAAGAAACATCCTCGATAAAGACACTACTTTATACCCCGAAGGACTAGAGAAGAAGAGAAAACTAACTCCAAAACTAGCAAACTTAACTGTGACAACAACATAAAAGTAGGAGGATAGCCCTGTATAGGAGCAGACATTTCGTATGCTGATTTAAGTTGTTATCAATCAACTAGGTTGCTATAAATTTAGAATATTAAATGTATTCCCCATGGTAACCACCAAAAAAATACCTAAAAGATGTAAAACAGGAAATGACAAGGGAATTAAAATGATTCACTACAAAAAAAGAAAAAAAACAGCTTAAATACATAAGACAATTAATGTAAGGAAGGGAGGGAGGCAGGGGAAAAAAGAAAAGATCAAGGAAGAAAATAATAAGGATTAAGGTGGAGCTAAATAGAGAATAGAAAAACAGTACAGAGTCAACAAAAGCAAAAGTTTGTTCTCTGAAAAAATTAACAAAATTGACAAACCATTAGCTAGATTGATTAAGAAAAAGAGAAAGCACAAAAACAAATCAGAAATAAAGATGTGAATATTACTACTGACCTTACAGAAATAAAAATGATTATAAAAAATCCTGTAAACAGTGTATGCCAACAAATTTGGTAACCTACATGAAATAGACAAATTCCGAGAAGCATGTGAATTACCTAAACTGACATAAAAATAAAGTCTCAAAAGATCTGTAACAAGTAAACAGATTTTCAACAATTAAAAACCTCCCACCAGACAGAAGATTGTAAAACAACTATACTCCAATAAAAATTAATTACAAAAAAAAAAAAAAGAATCTCCCACCAAAGAAAAGTCTAGGACCAGATTACTTCACTGGTAAATTATTCCAAACATTTAAAGAATTAACATTATGTTTTTCAAACTCTTGCATAAAACAGAAGAGGAGAAAATACTTTCTAACTCATTCAATGAGGCCAGAATTACCTTGCTACCAAAGCCAGATAAAGACATCAGAAGAAAGAAAAATTATAGAGTAATAACCCTTATGAATATAGATGCAAAATAGGAAAGTATTAAGACACTGAATGCAACCACATATTAAAAGAATTATACACAGCGACCAAGTGAGATTACCCCAGGTGTTCAAGGGTAGTTCAACATAAGAAAATTAATCACTGCAATAATACCACATTAATAGAAAGATTGAAAAGCAGAAAACCACATGATCATCTTATGACACAGAGAAAGCATTTAACAAAAATCCAGCATTCTTTCATGGTAAAAACACTCAGAAAACTAGGAACAGAAGGGAATCCTTAACCTGATAAAAGGCATTTGTGAAAACCCCACAACTAACGCCATGTTCAGTTGTGAAAAATGGAAAGCTTTCTTTTTATATCTAGAACAAGACAAAGATACCTGCTTTCACCACTGATATTGAACATTGCACTGGAAGTTCTAGCCAGAGTATTTAGACAAGGACAAGAAATAAAAGGCATCCAGCCTGTTAAGTGAGAAGTAAATCTATCTCTATTCACAGATAATATGATCCTGTATATAGATAATCCACAAGAAAGTTACTAGAGTCAATAAACAAGTTCAGGGACTTCCCTGGTGGCTCAGTGGTTCAGAATCCGCCTACCAATGCAGGGGATACGGGTTCGGCCCCTGGTCCGGGTATATCCCACATGCTGTGCAGCAACTAAGACCATTCACCACAACTACTGAGCCTGTGCTCTAGAGCCCTCGAGCCACAGCTACTGAGCCCGCGTGCCACAACTACTTCAGCCCACGCATCTAGAGCCCATGCTCTTCAAGAAGAGAAGCCCACGCACCATAACGAAGAGTAGTCCCTGCTCGCTGCAACTAGAGAAAGCCCGCACGCAGCAGCAAAGACTGAACACAGCCAAAAATAAATAAAATAAATAAATTAAAAAAAAATAAGTTCAGCAAAATTACAGGGTACAAGATCAACACACAAAAATCACTTGTTTCTATACACTGGCAATAAACAATCTGAAAAGGAAATTAAAAGCTACGCCATTTAAAATAGCATCTGAAAATAAATGCCTAGGAATACATTTAACCAATGTGGTAGAAGACTTCTATGCTGAGAACCACAAAAAGATAGACCTATAGACCAATTGAATAAAATTAAGGATCCAGAAATAAACCCGTATCTATGGAAAATTCATTTTAGTCAAGGGTGCTAAGTCAAAGCTTTGAAACAGCTTTGGGAAAGAAAAAGCTTGTCAACAGATGGTGCTAAATGATTGGATTTCCACATGGAAAAGAATTAACTTGAACCCATATCTCACACCATATTCAAACATGAACTCAAAACGGATCAGTGTTCTAAATAGAAGAACTAAAACCATAAAACACTTTGAAGAAAACATAAGGATAAATCTTCAAGACCTTGGATTTGGCAGTGGATTCTTATGCATGACACCAGTAAGGTGAGCAACAAAAGAAAAAAATACATAAATTGTGCAGCACCAAAATTAAAAGTTTTTGTGTATCAAAGTATTATCAAGAACGTTAAAAGACAGCCTACAGAATGAGGGAAAATATTTGGAAATAATATGTTAGGTAAGAGTTTAATATCCAGAATATATGAAAAACTCTTACAACTCAACAGCAAAAAGCAAACAACCCAATTTAAAAATTGCCAGAGCACTTGAATAGATATTTCTTTAGAGAAGATATACAAATGGCCAATAAGAACATGAAAAGATGCTCTGTAGCAGTGGTCCCCAACCTTTTTGTCACCTAGGACCAGTTTTGTGTAAAACAATTTTCCCACTGACGGGACAGGACAGGGCGGGATGGTTCAGGTGGTAATTCGAGGGACAGAGAGCGGCAGATGAAGCTTTAGTCACTTGCTCATCACTTGCCCACCGTTTCCTGGGTTGGGGACCCATGCTCTATATCACTGCTTATTAGGGAAATGCGAGTCTCAAAACTATGAGTTACCAGTTTACACCCATTAGGGTAGCCATTAAAAAAATAGAATAACAAGTATAGATGAAGATGTGGATAAATTGGAACCATCATGCATTCTTGGTGGTAGTGTAAAATCGTACAGCCCCTGTGGAAAACTGTTTGGCAGTCCTTCAAATGCTAAACATGGAATTACCATATGATTGAGTAATTCCACCTCCTAGGTATGTACCCAAAAGAACTGAAAAGAGAGATTCAGATATTGTATGCTAATGTTTATTGCAGCATTATTTACAGTAGCCAAAAAATTGAAACAATCTTAGTGTCCAGTAACAGATGAATGGGTAAATAAATGTGGTATATACATACAGTGGGATATTATTCAGTCATAAAACTGGAATGAAGTTCTGATACATGCTACCATGTGGATAAAGCTTGAAAACTATGCTGAGTGAAATTTGCTAGACACAAAAGGACAGATATTGTATGATTCCTCTATGTGAGTTTCCTAGAGTAGTCAAATTCGTAAAGACAATGTTGTTTAGGAGCTACCAGGGCCTGGGGGAAGGGGAAAATTAGGAGTTATTCCTTAATGATTACAGAGTTTCTGTTTAAGTTATGGATAAGTTTTGGAAATAGATAGTAATGATGGTTGCACATCATTATGAATGTAATTTCACTTAGTTGTACACTTAAAAATGTTAAAATGTTAACTATATTTATTACAATAAAATAAAAAGGAAAACAAAAACTAGTTGACCATAAATGTGATGTTTGTTTCCAGACTTTCAGTTGTACCCTGTTGCTTTATATGTCTATCCTTACGCCAGCTCCACATTGTCTTGATTATTGTAGATCTGTAGTGACTTGAAATCAGAAAGTGTAACTCCTCCAACTTTCTTCTTTTCAAGATTTTTTGACTATTATGTGTTCCTTGAATTTCCATATGAATTTTAGAATTTGCTTATCAGTTTCTGGAAGTGAGTTCTTAAGCCCAGTCTGCCACTCCTAGTTGTGGGACCTTTGAAAAATTGCTTACCTCATTTTTTTCATAATTCTTATTATAGGTTATGAGAGTTAAATGAGAACAAAACATATAAAACCTGACAATTTAATGCTTGGCATACAGTAAATACTCAGTATACTCCTAGTGGTAGTATTACTATTATAACTACTAGTGTTACTGCCAATGTAATACCACTTTTTATATATTGATTAGAGTAAAAGAGCACTCTACCTCTAGAATGATTCCTTTAGTGAGGAAAGCTGTGTGTTGTAAGGGAAAGAACATGAAATTTGGAATCAGTCTTCCTGAGTGCAATACTATAGAATACTGATGGTATGTTAAATTGATAGGTATTCTAAACCTGGCTGTGTTTCATGATGCCATGAAAATAGAAATGTCTGCTGTTGTTCTTGATACGTCTTAGTTGTGACAGAATCTATCAGTAAAAGTGACAGTTTGAGCATCATTAAAACCATCGATAAGAGAAGTTTAATTATGGTTAAAAATCTAACTTATGTTTCCTCTTGCAGTAGTCATTCACTACCTTTTTAAACTACTATATGGAAAACCTGAGTACAAAATGGTTGTTTTTCCTCCATGGTTATTGGGGTGGGTAATAGGCAATTATTGGTGGCACTCTGATGCTAATGGCAGAAATAGTCCATATTTTTAATACACTGTTGCCGGTTTTGAGAATTTTTTTTTCTCCTAATTTCAGGTTGGGTGGGACTATATCAGCATACAAGATAGTACCAGATGAAATAGAAGAAATCAAGGTATAGTATGGCGTTTTTCACCTCTACAAAGAATTAGTGTCTCGGCGGGAAGGTGGGCAAATAATTGTTTTTTCTTTATACTGTTGAATCTTTGGCTGTGTTAGGGCATCATTTAATTCCCAGTTATCCTGTTTGAATTAAAGTATACATATCAGATAATCATCATGAGATTTCATCTACCATCATCAGTACATGTTAGGAAAATAAAGAAAGCAACCCTTTCTTGTAAAATTCATTGAAAATTTACTTAAGAAAGCACTTTATAAGCATTAGTATGCATAATGGATTTTTTAAAATCTTGTTTTAATTTCTTTTCCCTATAATCTTTCACCAATTATAAATAATATTAGTCTTCTAGTATATACTTCCTGGCTCCTTTGATAACACAGTAGGTCAATTTCAATTTAAAATTGACAGTACAATAAATGAAAAATTGACCTTACTCTTTGAATATTACAGCATTGTTATTTTTCTGTCTCTAACATTTTACTAAATCCTGTGGACTGTTAGTCTTCTAGCATAACACGTGGCCCTTTTCTAAAAGCAGTTTACAGTCTAAAGAGAACTGAACTTAGTCTTTTCCATGAATAAAATTTAACAATTGGATAGCAATAATTAAGGGTAAACAAGACTGAGTTGAGCTGTTAACAGTGACATGTAAAGATCTCAACAAATTGTTAAGTTTGATTTGATCAGACTTTTCTAAATCAAGTTCAATAAATTCAAATCTTAGTAAACAGTTCCTAAACTTGGTTACATTATTTTTAAATAAGTTAAACTCATGTTCATGTTCTATACTGTTACTTTCCGTATCTCAGGTGTTCTGTGTGGACAACACCAGTAATTAATACCATGATTGTATTCTAGCAGTAAGTGGGGGAAAAAAGTCAGGAGTGTCAAGAGACTCTTTCCAACTTGACATAAATTCATAAAATAGTTTGGCTGAGAGGAACCTTGTGTCTAATCCATATCTCTCATTTTTCAGAAGATAAAATGGGAATTAATAAAGGTGAGCTTGTTGAAATTAATTTTTTATGGTGCTTGAAGGTGCTCTGTCTTATATTACAGTTGCAATATGTGTTAAGTGATAAAGGTAAACAAAGTATTCTATGAAATAGATCGGAAGGAAGGACACTTGGTCATTCAAAAAAGATAATCAGCAAAATCTTTCCAAGAGGTATACTAAGCAAATTGGAATTCTGTACAGAAGCAGAGGCACTTGTGAACGCATAAATAGGAGATAATATGACACCAGATAGATCACACGTGTAAAATAAAGATTGTTGAGATGTAGGACTGTTATTGGGCCTTTATGCCATGTTAAGAAATTTGGATTTTAAACTGAAAACTATGGGGTGCCATTATGTGATTTTAAGAAAGAAAGTGGCATAATCAGGTTGGTGATTTTATTAGGTTTTTCTTTGATGAGTGAGAAAAATTATTTCAGTGGAGAAGAAGAGGTTCCATCTATAAGGAAGGAGACCAGATTGCAGGAATATAGGCAACAATTGAAACTTGAACTAAAGCAGTGGCAGTGAGGCTGAAGAAAAAAAACTCAGATTCAAGAAATATTATTTAAGAAAATAGAATCAACAATACTTGGTGATTTACTGGATGTTTAAGGGAAGATGGAAAGGTTGACCTAGGTTTCTGCCTTGGGAATCTGAGTAGATTGTGTTGCTGTTAACCTAAAGAGGAGGTGCAAAACAAGGAATAAGTTTGAGAGGAAATAGGGTAAGTTTTGGACTTACTGAATTTGAGGTTCCTCTTAGGTAACCATATATCCACTAAGCCATTGGGTAAATCAGCTTGTAACTCAGAAGAAAGATAATTCTGTCTTTCAGTTGATACTGAGATTTGTCATTATGCAAAAGTTAGCTGAGGCCATGCTAGTTAATGGAATTGCCTAAAAGAGCTATATGAGATCATAATAGTGGCCCAAAACTGTTGCCTTGGGGAAGACCCATCCTAGAAACAGGATAAATATACTCTTTTATTAGTTTAATTAATTAGCAGAAATGTTTTCTATTTTTTAGTAGTGACTTTTCTCTAAAGGAGTAGTGTTTTTCATTGTGTTTTCTTTTTAATTCTAGAATTTTAACAGTTACTCCTCAAGAGATTCCTTGAAAAAAACATGATTCATGGATGACACGTAATAGTGATTTTTTTCCATCAATTACTGTTATTGTATCTAAAACAGCTTTAGAGAGTTTGAGGCCTGAGGTATAAAAAAATGTGAAATTGATTCTTCCTTTCAAAAGTGTTGGAAGAAAAACAGTCATAAAGTATTTCAGCATTTTTTGGCACCATTAGTATTTTCAGCTGATATCTTTTTGTTTTGATTGGAGGAAATTTGAAACATCTGGTTGTAATGTTTATTTTATTTGGCTAGTATATGAGTAATTTTAAATTATCTAAATAGTACAATTGAGTCTAAATTTGAAATATATTCTTTGTAGTATACCATGTATAAATAAATACGCATGTGTATATTTACTATTAAAAAGATATGATTGGTTGATGAAGCATAATTCAATTTTTGTCAGATGTGGTAATCTTTCACAATGTTTCTAGCACCAGAAATCATTATTTAGTTCATACATAGTTTGAATTAAGCGTACATGTATTAATTACCATAAATCACCTCATATTGAATGACTGCTTGGCCAAAGCCTTAAGGGATAAAGAGCAAATACATTCCTAGCCCAATCACAACCATCTCTTCCACCCAATACCCTGAATTTTTATCATTATCAGTTCCTTGCTTTTATTTAGTTTTACTATATATGTATACATCCTTCAGTATTACAATTTATTTTTGTTTTTCTTTGAACTTTGTATGAATTGAGTTGCATTGTATTCAATCTATTGTGCCTTGCTTCTTTTTTTCAATACTGTGAGATTCATCAGGTTGTTTTCTATAGCTAAGGTTTTGGGGGGCGTTGTTTTTGGTGTTTTTTTTGTTTTATTTTTTGCTGTAAAATAGTGCATTGTGCCACAAATTATTGAGATATCCTTCTGTTGAAGGATATTCAAGTTATTTCCATTTGGAGCTATTATGAAAAATGATGCTATAAAATTCTTATAAAAATATCCTGTGTAAGAGTTTCTCTGAAGTATACACTGAGGAATGGGATTCCTGAGTTTTAGTAATGTATATTTTCTGGATGAAATCAAACTGTTTTCCAAGGTAGTTAAGCCAATTTATACTGCCACTTGGCTGAATTTATTTAAAATAGAGATATTTAAGTACTAACTCTTTAATCTATTTGTAATTTATATTGGTATAAATTTGTTTTTATTTACAAATGAGATGACTAAACTTTCATAATATTTTCCAAATGTATCTATTTCCCCAGCCCAATTTATTGAAAAACCCATCTTTTCCCCCTATGGTTTGAATTGCCTCATGTACCATGTATTAAATTTTCATATGCCTAGACACACACATACACATACACAAATCTGTCTTTTCCTGAACTGTTGTTTCATTGATCTATTCAGCTGTTCCTTTGCTAGCACCATACTATTATGATTAGAGTGCTTTTTTTGTATAGTAGGAAAGGTTGTATGTTGTTTTTCTTTTTTATTCTGTTGGCTCATGTATTAATTGCTCCAGATATTACACTGAGTTTGTCAAGTTCAAAAGTGTTCCTACTGAGGAGACTTTTGGTTCTAGCCAAGGTGGAGTAGCCCTGTTCTTCCAAAATCTTTCCTCTCACAATTAAAAATCCCTGGACTTTTGTTTGTTTATATTAAAAAATAAGCACAGAAAGACTCTGAAAGATAAGAAGAAGAAATCAGACTGCCTTAGGACTTCAGGACTTGAGGAATGACATGGCAGTGAGTTACCTGGGTTTCTTTTTATCTCCCATTTTACCCAGCCTCCAACCTGGAACCACCAACAGGCAGAGAAGAAAAGCACCTAGAAAAGCCTGTTCCCTCTTGCCAAAGGACCCAAGACAAGGGTGGACTAACAGAACAGAAAGCCTTTTTGGCATACCCTCCCTACTCCAGCCAAATGCCAATGGGAAAACTACTTAACTTCCCCAGAGTTTCAGCAGAGCCAAGAAGGGGGCTGATCTTCCACCTCACCCCCTGCCACCTGACAGAAGCAGGTGACAGATCTATGAATCTCCCCTGCCAGTGATGTTGGTGGGGTGATCAGGGAGCTAGCTATTCTTCCATCTCTCACATAGCAGAGTAGACAGTTCTCTTATTTCTCTGCCAGAATATGGTAGTGGGGACCAAGTGGGGAGTTGATCTTCTATCACCAGCCCAGTGGAAACAGGTTATGCTCTGATTCTTCCTGCAGGGTAGTGTCAGTAGGGTCCAGTGATGAGCTGAGACTCCCTCAACCCAGCAGAAGTTAGACCAAGAGACAGTGCAAGATAGGACTAGTCACCACTCTACTTCACCCTCCCTTTACTGTGTTAATGAGGCCTTTAAGGGAGATGACACTCCACCCTCATATACATCAACATCAGTGGAGATGTTACTGCACTCTCAGTATGAGTCAACCTTCTACTTCCCCTCTCAGTGTTAACAGGGTCCAGCAGGGAGCTGAATATCTCATACTAACAACAATGTGGAGCAAGGTAATGCACCACTTTCACCAGAAAGGTTTCAGCAAGGTTAAGAGAAGAGTTAAACTTCTACCCTATTGTCTTCAATGAGGCAGTGGGAATCAGTGCTTCACTTCTGCCAGAGTGGTGTCAGTGGGATCCAGTAAGAAGCTGAACATATGGCCCTTATACTACAAGTCAACAAGAGGACATCTTAAAAAGATTTAAATAGGATTCAGAGTCTCATAATATCCAGAACATCCTGGGAACAGTCAAAAGTCACTCATCATACCAAGATCAATGAAAATAACAACTTGAATGAGAAGAAAACAGTGAACAGACACCAATATGAAGAGTAATCACATGTTGGAATTATCTGACAAGGATTTTAAAGCAACTAATCATAAAAATGCTTCAACAAGCTATTACTAATTCTCTTGAAACAAATGAAGAAAATAGAAATTACAAAAAGGAACCAAATGGAAATTACAGAACTGAAAAGTACCATCTCCAATATAAAACACTGAAGGTGGGCGGGGGGGGGTGGTGGTGGCGGGGTGGGCAGTGACTCCAGAAGAAAGCGGCACAACATTTTTCAAGTGCTGAAAGAAAGAACTACCAGGCACAAAGTCTACATCCAGTCAAATTATCCTTCAGGAATGAATGGGAAGCAGATACTCAGACAAAAGAAAAATAAAAGAATTTGTCACTAGAAAACCTACCCTGAAAGAATGGGTAAATAAATTCTCTAAAGAGAAAGGAAATGATAAGAGAAAAAGGCTTGAAAATTCAGAAAGGAAGAACAACAGCAGAATGGGTAAATAGATTAGCTGATCTTTTTTTATGATTTTCTTAAATCACATTTGAAGGTTGAAGCAAAAATTATAACACCATATGATGTGGTGCACAATGTATGTAAAGTAAATAATGAACATAATCATATTTAAAATGTGGGAGGGTAAAGGTGCCTAAGTGGAAGTAGAGTTTCGGTATTGCACTTGAAATGATAAAATGCCAATACCAGTAGACTGTTTTAAGTTACATCTGTATATTGAAACACCAAGCAACCACTCAAGTATTCAAAATTGTGTACTCAAAAACACTGTAAGTTAAGATGGAATCCTAAAAAGTGCTCAAGTAATCCACAATAAGGCATGAAAAGAGAAACAGAAGATACAAACAAAAGATAAATAATAAAATGGCAGATTTAAATCCTGAGATATCAATAATTACCTTAAATAAATAATCTAAAAAAAAATAATAATCTAAATATACCAATTAAAAGACAGAAATTGATGTAATGGATTTTTAGAAATGATCCAACATATGCCATTCTCAAGAAACTCATTTGAAAAACAATGACATAGGTAGGTTGAAAGTAAAAGGATAGAAAAAGATATACCATGAAAACACTAATTTTTAGGGAAGAGGAAAGCTCTCAAGTCACTAATCAATGTTTCTTCCTCAAGAAACTAGAAAAATAAGAGCCAGATATAGTCAGAGCAAGAAGAAGACAGGAGATACTTAAGAATTGGAATCAGTGAAATTGGGAACATTAAAACGACAGGGGAAAATCAAATAAAAAGCTGGTTCTTTTAAAACTCAATAAAATTAGTAAACCTCTTACTAGACTAACAAAAGTAAAGAAGACACAATCACCTATATCAGGATTGGACAAAGACTATCACTGCAGATCTTCTAGTCATTAAAAGGATAATTAGAAAAGGCTTTGAAAAACTTTATACTCATAAATTGGACAACTTAGAAGAAATGGACCACTTCCTCAAAACCCACATACTACCAAAACTAACCACAATGACATAGGCAATCTGCATAGTTGTATAACCATTAAAGAAATTAAATTTGTAATGAAAAAGCTCCTAGTAAAGCTCCAGTCCCAGATGGTTTCATGGGAGAATTCTATCACACATTAAAGAAGAATTAATATCTATTTTACTCAGCTTTACTGAGTCATTTCCCACCTTGTTTTATGAGGCTAGTATTACATTGATACCAAAATCAGAAGAAGACAGTACAAAAATGAAAACTGTAGACCAAGATCTCTTACGAACTTAAAATCCTCTACTAAATATTACCAAATCAAATCCAACAATGTATAAAAAATTCTACACTACTGCTAAGTGGGATTTATTTGAGGTAAAAACTTGTTCAACATTGGAAAAACAATCAATGTAATCTATCATATCTACAAGCTAAAAAAGAAAAATTATATGGTCATATCAATTGATGCAGAAAAGGTGTTTGACAAAATCTAAAACCCGTTCTTGAAAAAGCTCTTAACAAAATAGGAATGGGGGGGAACCTCCTGAACTTGATATAGAACATCTACAAAAAATTAGAGCTAACAATATACTTAATGGTGAAAGAATGAGTGCCTTCCTCCTAAGATCAGGAAAAAAGCAAGGTTGTCTGCTGTCACTATTTACCTTCAACCGAGCACTAGAAGTTCTCAGTAGCACAGTAAGGCAAGAAAATGTAGTAAAAGGCACAAAGATTGGAAAGTAAGAAATAAAACTCCCTATTTGCAGATCACATGATTGTCTATGTAGAAAAAAGTAGAGAAAAACTGCAGCTAATAAGTCAGTTCAGTTAATTTTGGGGATATAAGATCAACATCAAAAAGGTCAATTTGATTTTTATATAATTACAACAGTAGGAAGCTGAAATTTAAAACAATACCAGTTACAATTACTTCAAATAAAATTAAATAGGTCGCACTTAAGAACACACATATCTGTATGCTTAAAACTACAAAATGCTGAAGAAATAAAAGGACAAAGAAATGGACAGACATACCATGTTCATGGATGGAAAGATTAAACATAGTAAGGGTGTCATTGTTCTCCAAATTGACATATAGGTTTATGCACTTTCTATTAAAAAACCCAACAAGTTTTTTTTAAGACATACAATTACATAAATTTATTTTCAAATTATATGGAAAGGCATAGGTTCTAGAATAGCTAAAACAATCTTGAAAAAGAATAAAGGGAAGGACTAGCTCTACCCAATGATAAGGTTTACTGTTAGCTACAGTAATCAAGGTAGTGTAGTATTGGCAGATAGATAGATATATCAATGAAACAGAATGCATAACCAATAAGTAGACTCACACAAATATGTCCATTTGATGTTTAATAAAGCTACAAAAGTACTTCAGTGGATAACCTTTTCAACAAATGATGCTGGAACAGTTGGACATCCATAAGCAAAAAAATTAACCTCACCCATTTTAAACCTCTTATATAAAAATTAACTCAAAATGGATTATAGATTTAAATGTAAAACAAAAGCTGTTAAGAGAATAAAAGGAAAAATGTTCAAGACCTATGGTTAGGCAAAGAGTTTATGTCCTATTTTTTGTTTCCTACTATAAATGGAATGCGTTCTCTCTTTATTTTAACCCCTCCTCATCTTTTTTTTTTAACTGAAGTATAGTTGATTTACGGTGTTGTGCCAGTCTCTGCTGTACAGCAGAGTGACTCAGTTTTACGCATATATACATTCTTTTTTAAATATCCTTTTCTATTATGGTTTATCCCAGGAGATTGGACATAGTTCCCTGTGCCATACAGTAGGACTGTGTTGTTTATCCATTCTAAACATAATAATAGTTTGTATCTACCAACCCCAAATTCCCAGTCCATCCCTCTCCCTCCCCCTCTCCCCCTTGGCAGCCACAAGTCTTATCTCTATGTCTGTCTGTTTCTGTTTTGTAGAATAGGTTCATTTGTGCCATATTTTAGATTCCACATATAAGTGATATCATATGGTATTTGTCTTTCTTTTTCTGACTTCACTTAGTATGATAATCTCTAGTTGCATCCATGTTGCTTCAAATGGCATTATTTTGTTCCTTTTTATGGCTGAGTAGTATTCCATTGTAAATATATACCACATCTTCTTTATCCATTCATCTGTTGATGGACATTTAGGTTGTTTCCACATCTTGGCTATTGTGAATAGTGCTACTATGAACATAGGGGTGCATGTATCTTTTTGGATTATAGTTTTGGCCAGATATATGCCCAGGAGTAGGATTGCTGGATCATATGGTAATTCTATTTTTAGTTTTATGAGGAGTCTCCATACTGTTTTCCATAGTGACTACATCAATTTACATTCCCACCAACAGTGTAGGAGTAACCCCTCCTCATCTTGATGGAAATTTCACTCTGAGTAGATGTGGCCTCGTCTATGGGGCTCCCTCTCCCCTCAGCTCCCAATTAAGGGTTATGGTATCTCTCCAAGATGGGCAGGCCTTCATCATTTCTTATGCCTCCAACTCTGAATTGCAGAGGTTAGATTCCTGATGAATGCAGTCGAAAGTCAGGGGCTCCCTTCCTTTACCCAGCCCCCATTCATAGGAGGGTAGCTCTAGTCCTGATGCAGCACACTGAGAATACTGGAGGCCTTATCATCCTCACTCCAGCTTGCTCATAGGGCAGAACATCCACATTAGGAGAGGCAGCCCAAGCAGACCAAAGGCTACCACCCCTACAACAGCACTTGGAACAGTGGCTTAAAGATTTTTTCCAGGCTAGTCCATAAGAATGTATTACTCTTAAGCTATTCCCAAAGGAAAGGCCTTATTTGAAACAATTTGGGGAAGTTCAAGCCTAAGGTCACTCTCAAAAACAATGGATATTTTGGTGGTAAACAATTCAGAGTCGGCTGATAATCTCTCTAAAAGAGCAAGAAGCTAAATTCGTTAGTTTATCAGACTGAACCTGGGAGAGAGTCAGCTAAAAAGAATCCTCCTTGGATCAGAACAAACCTCAAAGATGAACTGAAAATCTACCCTGTCTGAATTTAATTTATCAGACTGTGGAGCAATGTATGTCCCCAGGCACTGTTCATCACAGTAGTATCATTAGTGGAGCATAACAGCTGGATGTGCCAACAAAGAGGCAAATAGCTTAACAGATCAAGGAAAGAAAAGAGACAGTTGAAGAAACCCCTACTAAAACCTCTGTCTTCCCAAGGTGACTTTGTGTATGCCTTGGCTGTACCCTCTGAGGAGCAATATCAGAAGTTTCATACAGGGTGGAAATAGTCTTTTTAAAGTAGCCTAGCTGATTTCAGTAAACAAATAAATAATCAAACAACAAAGCTCTGAAGAGAGGGAAGGGTGTCAGTATCCCAGGTTGCTACAGTATATTATATAACATGTCCGATTTTCAAAAAATATTTTAAGACATGCAAAGAACAGGGGAGTGTGACCCATACACAAGAAACAAAGCAGACAACAGAAACTGCCCGTGAGCGGTTCTAGATATTGAATTTAACAGATTTCAAAGCAGTCTATTTAAATATGTTTTTTAAAAAAGAAACAAATCTTCTAGGAAGCCATACTGAAAGAAGTAAAGAAGCCATGATGACAGTGTCTCATCAAATAGAGAATATCAATAGAAATATAAATTATTTTTTAAAAGAACCACATGAAAATTCTGGAGTTGCAAGTATAATAAATGAAATGGAAGATTTGCTAGTGGGGCTCACTCAACACCTGTTCTGTGTTGACTGCAGACTTAAAGATAGGCAAATGATCAGAACCTCAGAGAAAGGTGGAACACCATTAAGCACACAAATATATGGTAATGGGAGTACAAGGAGATAAAAGAGCACAAAAAATATGTTAAAAAATAATGGCTGAAAATTTGCCAAATGTAATTATAAACATTAATCTACACATCCAGGAAGCTCCACCAATTTCAGATAAGATAAACTAAAATAGTTCCATACCCACGCACCTGGTCTTAGTAAGTTCAGGCTGCTATAGCAAAGGGCTCATAAACAACGAAAGTTATTTTTCACAGTTCTGGAGGCTAGAAGTCCGTGGTAATGGTGTCAGTATGGTCAGGTTCTTATGAGGACCTTCTCTGGGTTGCAGACAGCTTTCTTCCCATTCCTCACATGAGAAAGAGAGCTAGCTAGCTCCCTGGCCTTTTGTTATAAGGGCATTAATTCCATTCATAACGACTTCACCTTCATGACCTAATCACCTCCTAAAGACCCCACACCTACCAAATACCATCACACTGTGATTACGGTTTCAACATAGGAATTTTGGTGGGACACAGACTTTCGCTTCATACCACACATCATAGTAAAAGTGCCAAAAGACAAAGATAAAAAGTTTTAGAGCAGTAAGAAAAATGATTCACCAAAAAAGAAGTGAACCTGATAAAATTAACATCTGACTTAACATCAATAAAAATGGAGGCCAGTAGTATGACATATTCAAAGTACTGAAAGAAAAAAACCTGTCCACAAACCAAGGATCTTATATCCAGGAAAACTATCTTTCAAAACTGAAGATGAAATACACTCCCAGGTAAACAAAAACTGAGAGAATTTATTGCCAACAGATTCACCTTGCAATAAATACTGACGAAAATTCTTCAGGCCGAAAGCAAGTGGCCACGTAAAGTAAATGCACACACAGAAAGAGCACTGGTAAAGGTAATTATGTAGTTATAAAAGACAGTATAGATGCATGTTTTTTGTCCTTTCCTCTCATTACTGATTTGAAAAGCAATTGTATAAGACAATACATATACAACTTTTGCTGAGCCAGTAACATATAGAAATGTAATATATTTGAAAATAACAAAACAAAGAAGGTAAGTGGGAGAACAAAGCTGCATTAGAGTAAGTATATAACACCAGATGATATCTTGAATCCACAGGAACAAATAGGAGAACCAGAAATAGTAAATAAGAAAGTTAATATAAAAAACTCTATAAATATATACTTGCCCTCTTACTTTTCTTGGCTTCTTCAATAAATGTAAATTATATAAAATCTTAATTATAGCAAATTATTGTTGGATTTGATGTGTGTGTATTTGTATGTACAAAAACATATATATATATATGTAACATGGATAACAATAATAGCACAAAAAGGAAAGATGAGAGACTAGAACTAAGTAGGAGTAATGGTTCTATATCTCATGAAATTAAGTTAATAAACTAAATATTTGTTTTGTCCTGTTTGTTCATTCTTTTTACTTTCTCTACATCAGTTTGTACTTTTTTGTTGATTTGTCTTTGAATTTAATATTCTGTGTTCTGCTGCATTTTTCCTTTTGACTTGTGTTTACATTCTTCAATCCTAATAAACCTACTCGTTTAGATCTGAATTTCAGATATTGTAAGTTTATGTCCTAGTATGTCCATTTAATTTTTTATAGATTCTGTTTCCTGGTGAAATTTTCCATCATTTTTCTATTTTATTTATCTCTCTTCTATTTTCTTGAATATATTAATCATAGTTTACTTTAAAATTCTTGTCTGCAAACTCCCCATGCATCTCTTGTGGGGTTTTTCATCTGTTTTTTCTTTTTAATATCGTGTCCTATTTTCTTACGTGCCAAGTAATTTTTATAAATGTATTTCCTGTGTAAAACAATCATATTGGTTATAGATGATTTATCATCCATCATACTGTCTCCCTTTCTACTGATAGGCAGAAAATATGAGAAAGTGATCACTCCAATTCAGTCAAGAATTTTGCTGGGTTAGAGCTGAGTTGAGAATATAGTGGGTTTTCATCCCTTCCTTCCTGTTACAATAGGAGATATAGCTTTGATAGTCTTAGGTTCCAGCCTAGCTCTCTTGCCTCCAGCCTAACCAATATAAGCCTCAAAAACTGGCAAATATCTTGAAGTGGAAACTTTCATTGTTCTTTGGTCAGCCTTCCCTAGCAGATCTTTCTTTCTTAAGCACCATGAAGAATGCAAAGGATTTCACTCTGCCTTTCATAAGCTTTTTGTCTAGCTTTGCAGGCTTGTGTACAGCACTGCAATCCACAATTGTTCCAAGGGAAAAAACAGCCATGTGTTTAAGTCTATTCAAGTTTCCAGTTTCTAAATGTCTAAAAGCTTTCTGGTTTCTTTTCCTCCCAGCAGAGGTTCTCTGCCTGGAAAAGCTGATGGTCAGCCCTGTGACCAAAATCAGCAAATATCCCCAGTGTAGATGGGTGTGGTGGGTAGGAAAAGCTACAGATTATCAGTTTAACTTAGAAAAGTTTCCCCATTTCTAAAATTTTATTTTGTCTAATTTATTGGTTCTGTAGCTCTTCAGTGTCTTTTAAAAAGTAGGATTTTTGTAATTATTTGATTGTCTACTCATTATGGTATATAAGTATTGACCTGCTATGATCTACTGCACTCTGCCCAAAAACAGAACTCTTGCATTATATTTTTAACCGATTATTGCTAGGAAACACTTATTATATCTAGTAGTTTTTCAGTTGATTGATTTAAATAAACTTTAGTAAAGTGAAATCACAAAGTCACATCCTTTTGCCAGGATTGTGTTTTGTTTGTTTGTTTAATGTTCAACGTATCAGGCACTGTGGTAATTGCTTTAAAACTACTAACTCATTTTAATCCTCATAACAAACATATGAGGTGGGTACTATTATTGTTCCTATTCATAAGTGAGAAAAATGAGGCAAAGATCGTTAAGTGATTTGTCCAAGGTCACACAGCAAGTAGTGGTGGAGCCAGATTCAAGTCCAGATTCTGGATTCTTTTATGGTAATGAGAATTAGTAGTAGCATAGATACAAAACATCATTCACCTACTCTTTCTACGTGAATACAGCAGACCCACTGAGGAAATGTTTACTTCAATATTTGTTACTTTTTGATACCCCTTCTCTTAATTGGATTGCTGTTCTTAAATTTCTTAAATCTCTCATTTGCCCTTTTATTTATTCAATAATAATTTATTTAGCATTTGTTTCTTCTGTACTTAAACTCACTTGGTTATCTCATCCAGTCTCATAGCTTTTGTTTCGCTTCTGTTTCCTAAAATAAACTTTTTAATGAAGTATAATATTCTATATGAGTTGTACATAAAAGACACAAATCATAAGTGTAAAAAGCTTGTTAAATTATCACAAAGAGAACACATCTGAGTAACCACCACAGCTAAAGAAATACAGTATCACCAGCATCCCAGAAATCTCCCTATGCCCCCTTCCAATCACTACACCTTCCCTCTTCCTCAAAGGTAATTACTATCTGATTTCTGTCACCATGAATTATCTTTACCTGTATCAAACTTTATAGCAATGGATAATTGCTGTGCTTTTTGTTTTATTAAATGTACAGTTTAGTTATCCATTCTTTTGATGAAGGATATTTGGGTTGTTTCCAGTTAGGGGCTGTTACGAATAATGCTGCAATAAACAGTCTTGAACATGTCTTTTGGTGCATATATATACACATAATCTCATTAGATATCCACCTAATAGACAAGCTAGATGTGACCTAGAGATACTGGATCATAGGGTATATAAATGAATAATTTTACTAGATTCTGCAGTTTTCCCAAGTACATGTATGAATTTATATGCTCTTTAGCATTTTAGGAGAACTCCACTTAACTTCACATTCTCACTAACATTTTGTATTGTCAGTCTTTTTTCATTTAATTATTTCAGATAATTGTGACCAAAAATGTTTCTAATATATGTATTTCTCTAATAACTAATGATATTGAGCATATTTTCATATATTTATTGGCCATTTGGATATCCTCTTTTGTGAAATGACTTCGTGTGTTTCGTGTTTTAAAAGTTAGGTTAACTGTCTTTTTCTTATTTATAGTAGGCATTCCCTATATGTTCTGGATGAGTCCTTTGATATGTGTATTACACATTTATTCTCGCAGTCTGTTGCTTCCCTTTTTACTCTCTTAAAAGTGTCTCTGACAAATAGAAATTCCAAATTTTAATGTAAGTCAGCTTGTCAACCTTTTCAGTTATAATTAGTGAAGAAATATTTGTTGATTAAATGAATGATCCTGAAGACTTCAGTGTCTTGTGCAAGAGACAGTCTTATTCATTATAAAATGTAATTTTTATGTTAAATATGTATACTAAAACTTTTAGAGCACAGAGGGGACAGTGACTAATTCTGGCTTAGAGGGTAAAGGAATTCTTCATGAGGAATATGATGAGAAGGGTTTCTAAAGAAAAAAAAAAAAGTGAGCAAAGACACTATATATGAATAAACAGTGGGTTTTTAAAATAAATTTATTTATTTATTTTGGCTGCGTTGGGTCTTCGTTGCTGCACGCGGGCTTTCTCTAGTTGTGGCGAGTGGGGGCTACTCTTCGTTGCGTTGCGCGGGTTTCTCATCGCAGCGGTTTCTCTTTGTGAAGCATGGGCTCTAGGCGCACGGGCTTCAGTAGTTGTGGCTCGCGAGCTGTAGAGCGCAGGCTCAGTAGTTGTGGCACACGGGCTTAGTTGCTCCACAGTATGTGGGATCTTCCCAGACCAGGGATCGAACCCATATCCCCTGCATTGGCAGGGGGATTCTTAACCAATGTGCCACCAGGGAAGCCCTAAACAGTGTTTTTGAGAAATGCAAGTTTGTCTAAAGTCAAGGGATTATTAAGAATAACTTTAAGAGATGACAATGGAATGTTAAGTTGTTGGAGTCACATTGTAAATGATTTGTATGTCTTAGGGAGGGAAACTTTTGAAGATTTTGAAACAAAGACATTTTTAGGTATATTTCAGAGGATTTGCTATCCTTAGCAAATGAATTGGAAGGAGATATAGAGGCAGAACACTTAGGATGCTCTGTACCAATCTAGATGAATGATGATAAAGGCAAGGCTCATGTCTTTCCAACAGTAACGGAAAATATGGGAGGTACATCACAGTGGTTAATAAAACAGACTCTGTATCTTAATTGGATTGTGACCGTGTGTGTATCTTAACCATTCTGTGTTTTCCTAAAAATATGGATAAAACAAACCAACCTTTGTTGGATTACAAAACCTGCTGTTGTTATTTTGAGGATTAAATGTTTATAAAATACTTAGCACAGTGCCTGGTACATAGTGAGCACACAGTAAATGGCACCTATTTGATATGATCCAAGTAGACTTGAGAAGTGAGGAGTAGAAATAGACTGATTAAGGTTTTTAGCTTAGACAACATCATGGAAGATAGTGCCAATCCCTGAGCTCTGGAATTAAAAGGAAAAAATCATATTTGGGAGGACTAATGAATGTTGGGGGTCTTTAAGGCATACAGGTAAGAATATAAAACTGGGAATTTATTCACTTCCCAACCCAATTAATTTAGTGTTTTTGTCTGGTTTGTTCACTGTTGATGATTTTCATCTCTCTTCTTTTCTGGTACTATTCACTTAATTGAGAGCACCTTTTCCTATGTTATATTCTCCTCAGGATAAGGGCATCCCAGAGGAATGATGGAAAAAACACATATATTTAAAATATTAGAAATATCAAATTGCTGTAGGTTTTCTCTCTACCATATTTCTGGTCATTTAGTCCCTTAAGGGGAAAAAAAAAAAAAAAAAACAGACCTAGCCTTACCATTGTGCAATGTGGAGTAGGTAATTTTCCTCTCAACATCAGAACAATCTGATCTGGTAAAATGAGTAGTTCTTGGCTCTCTTTGAAAAGGTAGTTTAAGCCTTCCTCTCTTCTATTTTTTTGCTGCCTATAGATAGATCAGTGTTTTGTTGTTCCTCTTACTAATTATTATATAATATCTTTACATAGAGGTCTTGGCAAAAATTCCATCCAAATACTGTATTTAACCTTACTAAAATGAATTTCCTCTGCTCTTCTTTACTAATAAACATATAAATTATATAGTAACATCTTAAAAATATTCTTTACCACTGATATTCTTATTGAAAAGTAAACCATAGTGATGGTTATTACTATTAAAGTTATTGAAAATCAGACCTTTTATATTCCACATATGGCTAAATATCAGTGAATAAAATTGTTTTGAGATAACTTTTGTTAAGGAGATTTTTAAATAGAATAAAATTAATTAAATAATAGGTGTTATCTATGCCCAGTTATTTACCTAGCTATATTCAGCCTGGAATAAAATGTTCAAAGGAGAACCACATCATATACAAAACTTTGTCGGAGGCACATCATTGACATTTGAAAGAAGGTGATGTAATTAAAAAAGAAATTCTTTTATGTCTTACTCATTATAAAATTTGAATATGAAGATGGATTCTCACACAAAATTTTGGTATATACATAAGTCAATAATAAATAATGTGGTTTAGTCCATGGAAACAACCTAAATGTCCATCGACAGATGAATGGATAAAGAAGATGTGGCACATATATACAATGGAATATTACTCAGCCATAAAAAGAATGAAATTGAGTTATTTGTAGTGAGGTGGATGGACCTAGAGTCTGTCATACAGAGTGAAGTAAGTCAGAAAGAGAAAAACAAATACCGTATGCTAACACATATATATGGAGCCTAGAAAAATGTTTCTGATGAACCTAGTGGTAGGGCAGGAATAAAGATGCAGACGTTGAGAACAGACTTGAGGACACGGTGGGGGGGGAAGGGGAGGCTGGGGTGTAGTGAGAGAGTAGCATTTACATATGTACACTACTAAATGTAAAATAGATAGCTAGTAGGAAGCTGCTGCATAGCACAGGGAGATCAGCTCCAGGCTTTGTGACCTCCTAGAGGGCTGGAATAGGGAGGGTGAGAGGGAGGCTCAAGAGGGAGGGGATATGGGGATATATGTATGCATATAGCTGATTCACTTTGTTGTACAGCAGAAACTAACACACCATTGTAAAGCAATTATACTCCAATAAAGATGTATTAAAATGAAAATGAAAAAAAATAAATCTCTTCTGCATTTAGGTTACAAATTAAACCAAAATTTCAAATACTTAAAAAAATGTGCTTTGGCCAAGTATCTTTGCTTTCTTAATAGTTTTATAATGTGTGTGTATGTGCGTCCATGCGCATATAAACAGGCACTTATTTTTTAAGTTCCTATGTGTACCCAGAATTATAGTAGATGTTTTTCATGTCCTTGCTTACCTTACTCCTCTTAACAGTGGTCCAGCTTTCAAAGAATTTCACTAAATTGCCTATGGACACAAAGCTAGCAAGTCGACTAGAACTGAAACAGGCACCCAGGTCTGTCTTGCCTCCAAGCCTGTTCTCTTTCTATTACCTTTTCTTCTACCCCAATGGCTCACAGTTAGAAAACTTATAAAGGTAAATAGTGTTGTTTATAGATGTGAAAAACTAAAAGCAGCAAAAATATTTATCCATAGGGTTTTTAATTTAAAATATATAGACTATTTCATGTAGATTTAAAAATCATTTTAGTGAACTTACTAATGATATATTGTCAAACTGAAAAATCAAGTTAATAGCACAGGTGTGTGTGTTTATGTATGGAAATTTGTATAGAAGGATGATGAGCAAGTTTTAAATGGCTTATCTCTGGTAAAATGTTGGTGATTTTCAATTCTTTATACTTCTTTATTTTGATTGAATTATTTTTGTCTTTTTTCAGTGAGCATGTATTTTTAGAATCATGAAAATCACTAAGACTGTTCTCATTTGGCGCCCAAAAATTAAAAGTGGTACAAAAATAGGAACAGGTTAAAATACAAAACATTTATTTTTTCACCAACGGTCATTTCTAGAACCTAGTTTGTAACTGTGTAACAGATGATACGTGTAATCAAACTTCCCTCACATAGCCATTTCTTTTTTTTTCATATTGCCTATTCTACAGCAGTGAGTAGAATGACTTTAAATGCCAGACCCATAGAGGTGGCACTAAATTTTATTGATAAATAAAATAATAAGTATTTAAACTGCTTTGAGAGGAAGCTCTATTCCAGTATAGCGTAGTGGTTCATATTAGAAGCCCCTATTGTTTTCACAAATAACAATTACAAAGTCTGGACTAAAAAAAACCCCGTAACTACCTGAAAGCACTGGAGAGTGACCAAGAGCAAGCAGATTCTGACATTTGGAAGAAGGCACTAGTTGAGTGTCCCATTTTTATAACACTTAACCCCGGAATAGGCTCCAGTTTGGCCTACCTGGCAGCTGAAATCTGCAGGCTTACTGGCTGGAAAAACAGAGTTTGGGCAACCACAGCTGCTTTAAAGTGAGGGGGGGTACTACATCACACCGGTCAGAATGGCCATCCTTAAAAATCTACAAATAACAAATGCTGGAGAGGGTGTGGAGAAAAGGGAACCCAGCTACACTGTTGGTAGGAATGTAAATTGGTGTAGCCACTATGGAAAACAGCATGGCGGATCCTCAAAAAACTAAAAATAAAGTTGCCATATGATCCAGTAATCCCACTCCTGAGCGTATATCCAGACAAAACTATACTTCAAAGAGATACATGCACCCTTATGTTCATAGCAGCACTATTCACAAGCCAAGACATGGAAACAACCTAAATGTCCCTTGACAGATGAATGGATAAAGAAGATGATGTACATATACACAGTGGAATACTACTCAACCATAAAAAGAATGAAATAATGCTATTTGCAGCATTACATGGATGGACCTAGAGATTATCATACTAAGTGATGTCAGTCAGAAAGAGAAAGACAAATACCATATGACATCAATTATATGTGGGATCTAAAATATGACACAAATGAACTTATTTACAAAACCATAAACAGACTCACCGATATAGAAAACAAACTTATGATTACTAAAAGGGAAAGAGGGTGGGGGAGGGATAAATTCAGAGTTTGGGATTAACAGATACAAACTACTGTATATAAAAGAAACCACAAGGTCCTACTGTATAGCACAGGGAACTATATTCAATATCCTGTAATAAACCATAATGGAAAAGAATATAAAAAGAAAAGCGAGTGGGGAAATCCTGGAAGGGATAGAGCCAAAGAGAGGAGCCTCAAATTCTGTAAAAAAGCTCCCTAGATCTCTGGCTGACATCTGAACCATGAGTAAACTACTGTCAGCCCAGCTAAGGCTGAAGGAATTGAATTAAATTTTGGATTGCCGTCCACTGCAGAGCAGACAGTTTTCAGTTAGGTCTACCCGAGTCATCTGCTTAGTGAAATAGAAAGAAATCCACGTTCTTCAGAATAATATAACAAAACCTAGTATCTCTTCAACATATCATTCACCATGTGCAGGATGCAATCCAAAATTATTTAACATACAAAGAAATAAAAAAATTTGACCTATTTTCAAGAGAAGGACAATCAACTGATATTAACCCCAAGATGACCCAGCTATTGGAATTAACAGACAAAGATTGTTAAAGCAGCTACTATATCTAGGCTCAATGACTAAAAGAAAACATGCTTGTAATTAATGAAGAGACATGAAATCTTAGCTCTAAAATAGAGACTATTACAAAGAACCAAATGAAAATTTTAGAACTGAAAAATACAATAGCTAAAAAGTGTTTTGAGAGTATCTTTTTATCTTTAATTCAGGGTCTCACATGAGCTAATTTAAGAATGATGGCAATAAGATCATGTAATAAATGCATAGAGTTATTAAATAAAACTTTGCAGCATGTTGGATTCACTTTCAAACCAACAGAATTCATGCCTAGTTATTTGTGTTTGGAAAGTTTTGGTATTGTTTGTTAGTGGAACTATACTATGGAGATGTAGAATAAAAGGAAAACTGGAAAATATTCACAGTTCTTATTCTGAAAAATCATCTTTGGGTATGAGACAGAGATCACGCTAAAGGTAACATACTGTTTTACCTTGGCAAATTTCTTATGTAATATAGCATATCTATTTAGAATTAATAGTGGATAGAACAGCTAGTTTTAGAGCTTCAAGCTCCCACCCCTCCACAGAAACACTATAAAACAAGCAGAAACTTATTGGAGAGGATCAAGATGGTGGAGTAGGAGGATGTGGAGCTCACCTCCACCCACAGACACATCAAAGGTACACCTACATGTGGAAGAATTCTCACAGAAAACCAACTGGAAACTAGCAGAAGATCTCTTATACAATGAAAGCTTCAAGAAAGATAGCCATGTAAATGGGTAGGATGGGGGAAAAAAGGGATCAGGATGGGATCATCGCCACTGGGAGGGGTCTGTGATGGAGGGAAGGCCCACATGGGCAGTCCCTTGCCCTGGGGAGCCCCACTGCCTGCTGGGAGGACTGCCAGGATACATAGAGGGGCTGATGGGGCCAGGACTCTGCTCGCAAGGAGTGTGCTCCTGCTGGCTTGATAGCAATCAGGATAGAGAGAGATCTGTGCTGACAGCTGCCATCTTGCTGCACTTCCTAGCCCAAAACCTGCAACGGCCAGGGTTACTAGTATGCACAGAGGCTAGGTACTGAATCTCAGAGGGAAGGGCCCTGGGAGAGGACTCAGTCTGGCTGCATGGAGACAGCCTGGAGGCCTTGGGGGCATAGTCCAGAGCAAACCTCATAGCCTATTATCAGTGTGTGCACAGGGACAGGCCACAGGTCCTGAATCAGAGCCACGGTTAACACTCAGGTGGGTGGATGCGGGTTAAGCAGCCACAGAGCTTGTTGGTGCACACACCAGGTGGCACCACAGAAATTCACGTCTCGGGTTGACAGCCCCTGGGGAGGAGTACACAAGTGGTTAATTTTCCAGCAGGAGCGCACCAGTTCTGCCCATCCTACACCAGTGCTTGGAGCCGGATCTGGGGTGACAGGTCCTGGGAGAGGCCTGCCACAGAAGCAACCCAGGTCCCAGGCTGCAGCACAACCAACTCAATTCCTGCAGTGACGGCACCCTGGCCCCCAGCACCAGCCTAGCACCAGGTCTGGGATGAACACAACAGAGAAAGGGATGCAACCTTGAGCTGCTTCTAGGCAAAACCACAGATTCCTGCACGGGCAGCAGATAGGTTTGCTGTGACCACATGGGCCTCACTTGCTTTAACACTCACCTCCTTTGGGACAAATCATGCACTTAAAGGTAGTGGAGCCTTATAAAACCCAACCCTCAGGAGTTCTACTCCAACAACTGGGACGCAGACCCTGCCCTCTACAGGGCTGTGAGCAAAGAGGAGGCCCCCAACTAACATCCAGTTCAGGCTCTGAAAACCATAACACCAATCACACCCCCTATCAAGGGGATAATGGCCAGCACACTCTGAGGAAAAACGTGGCTGGCATCCATACCAAAAACACCCCTTGCATCAAAAATATTGGACTCACACAGTGTACACAGGGATGCTCCCACATAAAAACACCCCTTCAAGATCACAGTAGATAACTGTTTTTCCTAAATTCATAGAGACAGAGAAAGTTAAGTAAAATGAAAAAGCAGAGGAATTAATCCCAATTAAAACAAGAGAAATCCCCTGAAAGAACAAATAATGAAATGTCTCACCAGTCTACTAGACCCCGAGTTCAAAAAGGAGGTAATAAAAATACTAAAGAAATTAAGAAAGATTATCAATAGAAATGCAGGTTACTATAACAAGGAACGAGAAACTATAAACAGGAACCAATCAAAATTAGAAAACTCAATTGCCAAAATAAAAACCAATCTAGAAGCATTGAATAACAGAATAAATAACACAGAAGAACAAATAAGTGATCTGAAAGATAGAATAATGGAAATCACCCAATCAGAACAGCAGATAGACACATGAAAAAAAAAATTATACAAAATGTGAGATCTATGGGATTATATAAAGTGTGCCACCCTACCCATAATAGGGGTTCCAGAAGGTGAAGGGGGAATTAAAAATGTATTTGAAGAAATTATGGCTGAAAACTTCCCAAACCTAAAGAAGGAAACAGATGTCCAGGTACAGGAAGCACAGAGGATACCAAACAAGATGAATCCAGACAAACCCACACCAAGACATATCATAATTAAAATGGCAAAAGTTAAAGAGAGGATTCTAAAGGCAGCAAGAAAAAAAAAAAGAGTCAATTACAAGGGAACTCACATAAGGCTATCAGTTGATTTTTCTGCAGAAACTTTGCAGGGCAGAAGGGAATGACATGATATATTCAAAGTCGTGAAAGGGAAAAGCCTGCAACCTAAGATAATCTACCCAGCAAGATTGTCATTTACAATAGAAGGAGAGATAAAGAATTTCTCAGACAAGATCATTCTTTAACACCATTCTCAAAAATAAGCTCAAAATGGATTAGAGACCTCAATGTGAGACCAGGCATTGTAAAACTCCTAGAGGAAAGCATAGGCAAAACACTCTCTGACATAAATCACACGAATATCTTTTTCGATCCATCTCCCATAATAATGGAAATAAAAACAAAAGGAAACAAGTGGGACCTAATTAAACTCAAAAGCTTTTGCACAGCAAAGGAAACCATCAACAAAACGAAAAGACAAACCACAGATTAAGAGAAAATATTTGCAAATGATGTGACCAATAAGGGATTGGTCTCCAAAGTTTACAAACAGCTCATGAGACTTAATATCATCAAAACAAACAACCCAATCAAAAAATGGGCAGAAGACGTAAATAGACATTTCTCCAAAGACATACAGATGGCCAAGAGGCACATGAAAAGATGTTCAGCGTCACTAATTAATAGAGAAATGTAAATCAAAACTACAATGAGATATCACCTCACACCAGTCAAAATGGCTATCATCAAAAAGTCTACAAACAATAAATGCTGGAGAAGGTGTGGAGAGAAGGGAACCCTCCTACACTGTTGGTGGGAATGTAAATTGATACAGCCACTATGGAGAACAGTATGGAGGTTCCTTTAAAAACTAAAAATAGAGGTACCATATGACCTTGTAATCCCACTCCTGGGCATTTATCCAGAGGAAAACATGATCTGAAAGGATACATGCACCCCAATGTTCATTGCAGCACTATTCACAATAGCCAGGACATGGAAGCAACCTAAATGTCCACGACAGAGGAATGGATAAAGAAGATGTGGTACATATATACAATGCAATATTACTCAGCCATTAAAAAGAATGAAATAATGCCATTTGCAGCAACATGGATGGACCTAGAGATTGTCATACTGAGTGAAGTTAAGTCATACAGAGAAAGAGAAATATCCTATGATACTCCTTATATAAGGAATCTAAAAAGAAATGATACAAATGAACTTATTTACAGAACAGAAACAGACTCACAGACTTAGAGAAGGAGCTTATGGTTACGGCGGGGCGGGAAGGATGAGGGGAAGGGATAGTTAGGGAGCTTGGGATCGACATGTACACACTGCTATATTTAAAATGGATAACCAACAAAGACTTACTGTGTAGCGCAGGGAGCTCTGCTTAATATTATGTGGCAGCCTGGGTGGGAGGGGAGTTTGGGGGGAGAATGGATACATGTATATGTATTGCTGAGTCCCTTTGCTGTGCACCTGAAACTATCACAACATTGTTAATCGGCTATACTCCAATATAAAATAAAAAGTTAAAAAAAAAAAAGAATTTCTCAGAGAAGCAAAAACTAAAAGAAGACAGCAATAGTAAATGTACCCTAAAAGAAATACTGAAAGGTCTTCTCTAAATACAGAAGAAGCACGAATCTCTAGGAAAGGTAAAATCACAGTAGGAAAGGCAAATTTATAAAAAGAATTGACGATCACTTAAATAAGCTAGTACAGAGCAACAACAACAAAAAACCTAATCGAAAAATGAACAGAAGAGCTAAATAGACCTTTCTCCAAAGAAGACATACACGTGGCCAAGAGACACATGAAAAGATGCTTAGCATTGTTTATTAGAGAAATGCAAGTGAAAACCATGAGATACCACTTCACACTAGTCAGAATGGCTATCGTCAAACAATATATGCTGGAGAGGGTGTGGAGACAAGGGAACCCTCATACACTGTTGGTAGGAAAGTAAATTGGTGCAGCCACTATGGAAAAAAGTATGAAGTTTCCTTAAAAACTAAAAATAGAGCTGCCATATATAATCTACCAATTCCACTCCTGGGCATATATCCAGAAAAGTTGAAAACTCTAATTCAAAAATCTGTATGCACTCCAATGTTTATAGCAGCACTATTTACAATAGCCAAGACATGGAAACCACCCACGTGTCCATCAACAGAAAATTGGTTTAAGATGATGTGGTATATATATATGTATATACAATGGAATATTAATCTATTAATCAGCCATAAAAATGAATGAAATATTGCCATTTGCAGCAAAAATCGATGGACCTAGAGAATATCATACTCAGACAAGTAAGACAGAGATAACAAATATTACATGATTTCACTTATATGTGGAATTTAAAAAATAATACAAATGAATAAATGTCGAAAACAGGAACATATTCACAGACATAGAAAACAAACTTATGGTTACCAAAGGGGAAAGGGAGGGGGAAGAGGGATAAATTAGGAGTATGGTATTAGTAGATACAAACTACTAAACATAAAATAGGTAAGCAACAAAGATTTACTGCACAGGGAACTGTATTCAATATCTTGTAATAAAGTATAATGGAAAATAATCTGAAGAAAGTATATAACTGAGTCACTTTGCTATATACCTGAAACTAACAGAATATTGTAAATCATCTATACTTCAATTAAAAGAATAGAATTATCCCTCTTAAAAAAACAAAACAAAAACAGGGCATTCTCTGGCAGTCCAGTGGTTAAGACTTCGCCTTCCAATGCAGGGAGTGCAGGTTCGATCCCTGGTCGGGGAGCGAAGATCCCACGTGACTCACTGCCAAAAAAACAAAACATAAAACAGAAGCAATATTGTAACAAATTCAATAAAGACTTTAAAAATGGTCCACATCAAAAAAAAAATCTTTAAAAAAACAAACAAAAGAAACAAGAAACAACTGTTAGAATCAACTTTTTCAGAACTGTGTTTCAGAAAATAGTCAAAGGTTTATAGCAGCCAAGCAAACACTGAATCAATAATTTTGATTTGTTTGGGGTGATGAAAAAGTTTTGAAAAGAGATAGTCATGATAGTTGCACTGCATTGTAAATGAAGTTAATGCCACTGTGCCACTGAATTGTGCACTTAAAAATGGTTAAGATGGCAGGTTTTATTATATAAATATTTCATCACAGTAGAAAATTTTTTGAAAAAAAAAGTAGAGTTATGTGTTGGTAATTTGCTACAACATGTATGAGTCTTAAAAACACTATGGTAAGTAAATGAAGCCAGTCACAAAAGACCACATGTTGTATGACTCCAATTGTGTGAATGTCTAGAATAGGCAAATCCGTAGAGACAGAAAGTAAATTCGTGGTTGCTTGGGCCCTCCCAGTCAGTCTGAGAAGTAGTGACTGCTAATGTTTGCCAGGTTTCTTTTTGGAGCATTGGTAAACTCTAAAATTATATTTTGGTAATGGTTGCACAACCTTGTGAATTTATTAACAACCAATGAACTGTATACTTTAAATATATAGCGTTATGATATGTGAACTGTACCTCAATAAAGCTCTTAAAAAAAAAAAGATTATGAGCTCACACAAATGAAGTTTCTTAAGTAAGCCTAATCCATAGGATGAGCTAAATAGTGAGAAAATGTAAAAGGTAAAAGGATTGGTAAGTAATAATCGACCTTAAATATAATAGACCCTAAATATAGACCTTAAGTGTGTATGATTAGTTTTACCATTCCTGGTCTTAGTGTATTTGAAGCAGATCAGGGTGAACTGGGATTAGGAAATAAGATAGCCAAGAAATACTAAATTTTGTAATCTGGATGCATATTCACCTTTATACTGTTTACTAAGTGATATATCATTACTGCCTGAATGTGTGTGAATATTGTGTGACCTGCTAGAGCTGTTATATTTAATTTTTTGGAGGTTATGGATATCTTGACCCTTGTCACTCCAGAAGATCTTCATAGGTATATGCTTTTGGATGTGATTTTACAAGAAATGTAAATCATGGACCATGGTAAGAACATAGAGCCTTACTCTAATGAAATAGGCTGAGTTGGATAAAAGAATCAGGAGTTCTTGACTGAGAAAGTTGATATAAAGAAGTAGGCACAGAGAGAGAAAGAATGTAAGACAAGAAAAGAGCCCTCTGAAACCATGGTAAAAATGGGTAAAGAGCTGGGAATCTAGAGACCAGAGTTTTATTACTACCATCTACCAGTACTAATTAAACAAATCTCTTTCTATAGAAGAACAAAATACATTGGTAAAGCATATGAATAGGGGATAATGAATGGAAAGAGTACCAGTAGTGATAGCAAAAATAAAACCATATTCTAATGAACATCTATGTTTGCCTTCTTAGCATCCAAGCTGTTCATTCTAATATTATTTTCCATTACCTCATTGAAGTATGGAAAGTGTACTCTTCACGAAAAATAAAATAAAAAAACATAGAACAAATATGCTTTGTTCTATAAACAAACAATAGAACAATCTTTTTTGTTCTATAAAAATTTTAATTAATCATTAAAAAGATTAGCTTCCCTGAAGCAAGAGTTTATATTGACTGTATTCCATTGAGATTTGAGAATCTTAAGGCTAAAGGTCAAAGAAGAAGATGCCATCATCCCCTTTTCTCTTAGATCTTGTTATATCTTTAATATGTAAACAAATCCACACATATATTGTTATTCCAAATGTTCAACCTTGGAAGCAGCATTTTTCTGTATTTCTATTGGCTACATTGATTCTGTAATCTAGAATCTTACTAAACTTTGTTATCAAGCTAGTCATATAAATATCTCATAAATTTAGTGTGCTATCTCTATAAAATGGGATAAATATTGCAATTATCTCATGGGATGAGCAGATTTGTCCTTACCTTGCCGAGTTCTTTAGCAGTGGGCCACAATATAACCACCCTAGACTTAGAAATCTAAATGTATCTATAGTAGAAAAGGAATGATGGTACAAGTAACACACACACAAATTGAGCAAAATGTAAATACTGTAGCAGTGTGTTCTACGTTTGAATGTTGTTTCTCAGTTGTTTTTAACAACTTTGGGGACCTAGTATACTAATGTGATAAATGGTTCTCTCTCCTGTTTCCAAAGCCCTGTTAGTTCTGATTGAAATATATTGAATACCTAATGTTGAATTGCTCTCAAACTATTGGTCATATGTCTGTTTTGTCTTGTTTTCTTTTGTTTTTTACTCTACTGAGGTATAGTTGCTTTATCATGTTGTGCTAGTTTCTGCTGTACAGAGAAGTGAATCAGCCATATGTATACACATATCCCCTCCCTTCTGGATTTCCCTCCCATCTAGGTCACCAAAGAGCACTGAGTAGAGTTCCTTGCACTATACAGCAGGCTCTCAATAGTTACTCTGTTCCATACATAGCAGTGTATACATGTCAATCCCAATCTCCCAGTTCATCTCACTCCCCTCTCCCTCCCGCTTTCCCCTCTTGATGTCCATACGTTTGTTCTCTACGTCTGTGTGTCTATTTCTGTTTTTGCAAATAAGTTCATCTGTACCATTTTTCTAGATTCAGCATATATGTGTTACTATACGATATTTGTTTTTCTCTTTGACTTACTTCACTCTGTATGACAGTCTCTCTAGGTCCATCCCTGTCTCTACACATGACCCAATTTCATTCCTTTTAATAGCTGAGTAATATTCCATTGTGTATATGTACCACATCTTCTTTATCCATTCATCTGTCGATGGACATTTAAGTTGCTTCCATGTCCTTGCTATTGTAAATAGTGCTGTGGTGAACATTGGGCTTCATGTGTCTTTTTGAATTATGGTTTTCTCAGGTATATGCCCAGTAGTGGGATTGCTGGGTCATATGGTAGTCCTATTTTTAGTTTTTTAAGGAACCTCCATACTGTTCTCCATAGTGGCTGTATCAGTACATTCCCACCAACAGTGCAAGAGCATTCCCTTTTCTCCACACCCTCTCCAGCATTTGTTGTTTGTAGATTTTCTGATGATGCCCGTTCTAACCGGCGTGAAGTGATACCTCACTGTAGTTTTGATTTGCATTTCTCTAATAATTAGTGGTGTTGAGTATCTTTTTATGTGCCTCTTGGCCATCTGTGTGTCTTCCTTAGAGAAATGTCTATTTGGGTCTCCCGCCCATTTTTTGATTGGGTTGTTTGTTTTTTTGATATTGAACTAAATGAGCTGTTTGTATATTTGAGAGATTATTCCCTTGTCAGTTGCTTCATTTGCAAATTTTGTCTCCCCTTCTAAGGGTCGTCTTTTTGTCTTGTTTATGGTTTCCTTTGCTGTGCAAAAGCTTTTAAGTGGGGGAGACCTTCAAAATGGCAGAGGAGTAAGATGTGGAGATCACCTTCCTCCCCACAAATACATCAGAAATACATCTACATGTGGAACAACTACAGAACACGTACTGAACGCTGGCAGAAGACCTCAGACTTCCGCGAAGGCAAGAAACTCCTCACGTACCTGGGTAGGGCAAAAGAAAAAAGAAAAAACAGAGACAAAAGAATAGTGATGGGACCTGCACCTCTGGGAGGGAGGTATGAAGGAGGAAAAGTTTCCACACACTAGGAAGCCCCTTCACTGGTGGAGACGGCTGGTGGGCAGGGGGGAAGCTTCAGAGCCACGGAGGAGAGCACAGCAACAGTGGTGCAGAGGGGAAAGCAGAGAGATTCCTGCACAGAGGATCAGTGCCGACCAGCACTCACCAGCCTGAGAGGCTTGTCTGCTCACCCACTGGTGCGGGTGGGGGCTGGGAGCTGAGGCTCAGGCTTCGGAGGTTAGCTTCCAGGGAGAGGACTCGGGTTGGCTGCATGAACACAGCCTTAATGGGGCTAGTTCACCACAGCTAGATGGGAGGGAGTCCGGGAAAAAGTCTGGAACTGCCTAAGAGGCAAGAGACCGTTGTTTCGGGGTGCGCGAGGAGAGGGGATTCAGAGCACCGCCTAAATGAGCTCCAGAGACAGGCGCGAGCCACAGCTATCAGCTCGGACACCAGAGACGGGCATGAAACGCTAATGCTGCTTCTGCCGCCACCAAGAAGCCTGTGTGCAAGCACAGGTCACTATCCACACCTCCCTTCCTGGGAGCCTGTGCAGCCCACCACTGCCAGGGTCCTGTGATGCAGGGACAACTTCCCCGGGAGAACACACGGCACGCCTCAGGTTGTTGCAATGTCACACCAGCCTCTGCTGCCACAGGCTCACCCCGCATTCCGTACCCCTCCATCCCCACGACCTGAATGAGCCAGAGCCCCCTAATCAGCTGCTACTTTAACCCCATCCTGTCTGAGCGAAGAACAGACGCCCTCAGGCGACCTACATGCAGAGGTGGGGCTAAATCCAAAACTGAACCCCAGGGCCTGTGCGAACAAATAAGAGAAAGGGAAATTTCTCTCAGCAGCCTCAGGAGCAGCGGATTAAATCTCCACAATCGAATTGATGTACCCTGCATCTCTGGAATACCTGAGTAGACGAGGAATCATCCCAAAACTGACGTGGTGGACTTTGGGAGCAACTGTAGACTTGGGGTTTGCTTTTTGCGTCTAATATGTTTCTGGTTTTATGTTTATCTTAGTTTATTATTTAGAGTTTCTTATCATCGGTAGATTTGTTTATTGCTTTGGTTGCTCTCTTCCTTTTTTTTTTTAATATATAGATATATATATATGTTTTTCCTTATTCTCTTTTTGGAGTGTGTATACGTATGCTTCTTTGTGTGATTTTGTCTGTATAGCTTTGCTTTTACCATTTGTCCTAGGGTCTGTCTGTCCATTTTTTTTTTGTTCGTTTTTTTACTGTAGTTTTCAGTGCTTGTTATCATTGGTGGATTTGTTTTTTGGTTTGGTTCCTCTCTTCTTTCTTTCATGCTTTTTTTTTTTCAGTTTATTATAACTTAAAAATTTTTTTTCTTTTAATAATTTTTTTTAATTTTAATAACTTTATTTTATTTTCCTTTATTTTTTCTTTTTTCTTTCCTTTTTTCTCCCTTTTCTTCAGAGCCGTGTGGCTGGCAGGGTCTTGGCACTCCGGCCAGGTGTCAGGCCTGTGCCTCTGAGGTAGGAGATCCGAGTTCAGGACATTGTTCCACCAGAGACCTCCTGGCTCCACATAATATCAAACGGAGAAAGTTCTCCCAGAGATCTCCATCTCAACGCTAAGACCCAGCTCCACTTAACGACCAGCAACCTACAGTGCTGGACACCCTCTGCCAAACAACTAGCAAGACAGGAACACAACCCCACCCATTAGCAGAGAGGCTGCCTAAACTCATATTAAGGTCACAGACACCCCAAAACACATCACTGGATGTGGCCCTACCCACAAGAAAGACAAGATCCAGCCTCATCCACCAGAACACAGGCACCAGTCCCCTCCACCAGGAGATCTCCACAACACACTGAACCAACCTTCGCTACTGGGGGCAGACACCAAAAACAACAGGAACTACAAACCAGCAGCCTGAGAAAAGGAGACGCCAAACACAGTAAGTTAAGCAAAATGAGAAGACAAAGAAACACACAACAGATGAAGGAGCAAGGTAAAAACCACCAGACCAAAAAAATGAAGAGGAAATAGGCAGTCTACCTGAAATAGAATTCAGAGTTATAAGAGAAAAGATGATCCAAACTCTTGGAAATAGAATGGAGAAAATACAAGAAACATTTAAGAAGGACCTAGAAGAACGAAAGAGCAAACAAACCATGATGACCAACACAATAAGTGAAATTTAAAATTCTCTAGAAGGAATGAGTAGCAGAATAACTGAGGCAGAAGAACAGATAAGTGACCTGGAAGATAAAATAATGGAAATAACTACTCCACAGCAGAATAAAGAAAAAAGAATGAAAAGAAGTGAGGATAGTCTCAGAGACCTCTGGCACAACATTAAATGTACCAACATTCGAATTATAGGGGTCCCAGAAGAAGAGAAAAAGAAAGGGTCTGAGAAAATATTTGAAGAGATTATAGTTGAAAACTTCCCTAATATGGGAAAGGAAATAGTTAACCAAGTCCTGGAAGCACAGAGAGTCCCATACAGGATAAATCCAAGGAGAAACACGCCAAGACACATACTAATCAAACTATCAAAAATTAAATACAAAGAAAAAATATTAAAAGCAGCAAGGGAAAAACAACAAATAACATACAAGGGAATCCCCATAAGGTTAACAGCTGATCTTTCAGCAGAAACTCTGCAAGCCAGAAGGGAGTGGCAGGACATATTTACAGTGATGAAAGGGAAAACCCTACAACCAAGATTACTCTACGCAGCAAGGATCTCATTCACATTCGACGGAGAAATTAAAACCTTTACAGACAAGGAAAAGCTAAGACAATTCAGCACCACCAAACCAGCTTTATAACAAATGCTAAAGGAACTTCTCTAGGCAGGAAACACAAGAGAAGGAAAAGACCTACAGTAACAAACCCAAAACAATTAAGAAAATGGTAATGGGAACATACATATCGATAACTACCTTAAATGTAAACGGATTAAATGCTCCAACCAAAAGACATAGGCTGGCTGAATGGATACAAAAACAAGAGCCATATATATGCTGTCTACAAGAGACCCACTTCAGACCGAGGGACATATACAGACTGAAAGTGAGGGGATGGAAAAAGATATTCCATGCAAATGGAAATCAAAAGAAAGCTGGGGTAGCAATTCTCATATCAGACAAAATAGACTTTAAAATAAAGACGATTACAAGAGACAAAGAAGGACACTACATAATGATCAAGGAATCAATCCAAGAAGATATAACAATTGTAAATATTTATGCACCCAACATAGGAGCATCTCGATACATAAGGCAAATGTTAACAGCCATAAAAAGGGAAATTGACAGTAACACAATCATAGTAGGGGACTTTAACACCCCACTTTCACCAATGGATAAATCATCCAACATGAAAATAAATAAGGAAACACAAGCATTAAATGATACATTAAACAAGATGGACTTAATTGATATTTATAGGACACTGCATTCAAAAACAACAGAATACACTTCTCAAGTGCTCATGGAACATTCTCCAGGATAAATCATATCTTGGGACACAAATCAAGCCTAGGTAAATTTAAGAAAATTGAAATCGTATCAAGTGTCTTTTCCGACCACAACGCTATGAGACTAGATATCAATTACAGGAAAAAACCTGTAAAAAATACAAACCATGGAGGCTAAGCAATGCACTACTAAATAACCAAGAGATCACTGAAGAAATCAAAGAGAAAATCAAAAAATACCTAGAAACAAATGACAATGAAAACACCACAACCCAAAACCTATGGGATGCAGCAAAAGCAATTCTAAGAGGGAAGTTTGTAGCAATACAATCCTACCTCAGGAAACAAGAAACATCTTAAGTAAACCATCTAACCTTACACATAAAGCAATTAGAGAAAGAAGAACCAAAAAACTCCAAAGTTAGCAGAAGGAAAGAGATCATAAAGATCAGATCAGAAATAAATGAAAAAGAAATGAAGGAAATGATAGCAAAGATCAATAAAAGTAAAAGCTAGTTCTTTGAGAAGATAAACAAAATGATAAACCATTAGCCAGACTCATCAAGAAAAAAAGGGAGAAGACTCAAATCAACAATTAGAAATGAAAAAGGAGAAGTAACAACTGACACTGCAGAAATAAAAAGGATTATGAGATTACTACAAGCAACTATATGCCAATAAAATGGACAACCTGGAAGAAATGGACAAATTCTTAGAAAAGCACAACCTTCCGAGACTGAACCAGGAAGAAATAGAAAATATAAATAGACCAATCACAAGCACTGAAATTGAAACTATGATTAAAAATCTTTCAACAAACAGAAACCCAGGACCAAATGTCTTCACAGGCGAATTCTATCAAACATTTAGAGAAGAGCTAAGTCCTATCCTTCTCAAGCTCTTCCAAAATATAACAGAGGAAGGAACAGTCCCAAACTCATTCTACGAGGCCACATCACCCTAATACCAAAACCAGGCAAAGATGCCGCAAAAAAAGAACACTACAGGCCAATATCACTGATGAACACAGATGCAAAAATCCTCAACAAAATACTAACAAACAATCCAACAGCACATTAAAATGATCATACACCATGATCAAGTGGGGTTTATCCCAGGAATGCAAGGATTCTTCAATATATGCAAATCAATCAATGTGATACACTATATTAACAAATTGAAGGAGAAAAACCATATGATCATCTCAATAGATGCAGAAAAAGCTTTCAACAAAATTCAACACTGTTTTATGATAGAAACCCTCTAGAAAGTAGGCATAGAGGGAACTTACCTCAACATAATAAAGGCCATATGAGGCAAACCCACAGCCAACATCGTTCTCAGTGGTGAAAAACTGAAACCATTTCCTCTAAGATCAGAAACAAGACAAGGTTGTCCACTCTCACCACTATTATTCAACATAGTTTTGAAAGTTTTAGCCACAGCAATAAGAGAATAAAAAGAAATAAAAGGAATCTAAATTGGAAAAGTAGAAGTAAAGCTGTCACTGTTTGCAGATTACATGATACTATGCATAGAGCATCCTAAAGATGCTACCAGAAAACTGCTAGAGCTAATCATTGAATTTGGTAAAGTAACAATACAAAATTAATGCACAGAAATCTCTTGCATTCCTGTACACTAATGATGAAAAATCTGAAAGAGAAATTAAGGAAACACTCCCATTTATCATTGTAACAGAAAGAATAAAATACCGAGGAATAAACCTACCTAGGGAGACAAAAGACCTGTATGCAGAAAACTATAAGACACTGATGAAAGAAATTAAAGATGATACAAACAGATGGAGAGATATACCATGTTCTTTGATTGGAAGAATCAACACTGTGAAAATGACTCTACTACCCAAAGCAATCTACAGATTCAATGCAGTCCCTATCAATCTACCACTGGCATTTTTCACAGACTAAAACAAAAAATTTCACAATTTTTATGGAAACACAAAAGACTGCAAATAGCCAAAGCAATCTTGAGAAAAGAAGACGGAGCTAGAAGAATCAGGCTCCCTGACTTCAGACTATACTACAAAGCTACAGTAATCAAGACAGCATTGTGCTGTCACAAAAACAGAAATATAGGTCAACGGATCAGGATAGAAAGCCCAGAGATAAACCCACACACATATGGTCACCTTCTTTTTGATAAAGGAGGCAAGAATATACAGGGGAGAAAAGACAGCCTCTTCAGTAAGTGGTGCTGGGAAAACTGGACAGCTACATGTAAAAGAATGAAATTAGAACACTCCCTAACACCTTACACAAAAATAAACTGAAAATGGATTAAAGACCTAAATGTAAGGCCAGACACTATCAAACGCTTAGAGGAAAACATAGGCAGAACACTCTATGCCATAAATCACAGCAAGATCCTTTTTGACCCACCTTCTAGAGAAATGGAAATAAAAACAAAAATAAACAAATGGGACCTAATGAAACTTAAAAGCTTTTGCACAGCAAAGGAAACCATAAACAAGACGAAAAGACAACCCTCAGAATGAGAGAAAATATTTGCAAATGAAGCAACTGACAAAGCAGTAATCTCCAAGGTTTACAAGCAGCTCATGCAGCACAATATCAAAAAAACAAAAAACCCAATCCAAAAATGGACAGAAGGCTAAATAGACATTTCCCCACAGAAGTTATACAGATTGCCAACAAACATGAAAGGATGCTCAACATCTCTAATCATTAGAGAAATGCAAATCAAAACTATAATGAGGTATCACGTCATACCGGTCAGAATGTCCATCATCAAAAAATCTACAATCAGTAAATTCTGGAGAGGATGTGGAGAAAAAGGAACCCTCTTGCACTGTTGGTGGGAATGTAAATTGATACAGCCACTGTGGAGAACATTATGGAGGTTCCTTAAAAAACTAAAAGTAGAAGTACCGTACGACCCAGCAATCCCACTACTGGGCATATACCCTGAGAAAACCATAAATCAAAAAGAGTCATGTACCACAATGTTCATTGCAGCTCTATTTACAATAGCCAGGACACGGAAGCAACCTAAGTGTCCATGAACAGATGAATGGATAAAGAAGATGTGGCACATATATGCAATGGAATATTACTCAGCCATAAAAAGAAACGAAATTGAGTTATTTGTAGTGAGGTGGATGGACTTAGAGTATGTTATACAGAGTGAAGTCAGTCAGAAAGAGAAAAACATATACTGTATGCTAACAGATATATATGTAATCTTTAAAAAAAGTATATATATATATATTTGGTTCTGAAGAACCTGGGGCAGGACAGGAATAAAGATGGAGACGTAGAGAATGGACTTGCGGACACGGGGATGGGGAAGGGTAAGTTGGGACGAAGTGAGAGGGTGTCATGGACATATATACACTACCAAATATAAAACAGATAACTGTTGGGAAGCAGCCGCATAGCACAGGGAGATCAGCTCAGTGCTTTTTGACCACCTAGAGGGGTGGGATAGGGAGGATGGAAGGGAGATGCAAGAGGGAGGAGATATGGGGATATCTGTATGTGTATAGCTGACTCACTTTGTTATAAAGCAGAAACTTACACACCATTGTAAAGCAATTATGCTCCAATAAAGATGTTTTTAAAAAAATGCTTTTAAGTTTCATTAGGTGTCATTTGTTTATTTTTGTTTTTATTTTCAGTACTCTAGGAGGTGGGTCAAAAAATCTTGCTGTGATTTATGTCAAAGAGTGTTCTTCCTATCTTTTCCTCCAAGAGTTTTATAGTGTCCAGTCTGACATCTAGGTCTTTAGTCCATTTTGAGTTTATTTTTGTTTATGGCGTTAGGGAAAGCAAACTAATCTTAGAATCCTAAGGGAAATTTTGGAGGGAGGCATTTTTATTAGTTTTTTTTTCCATATTTCAACCATTCTCTTTTCCTAGGTAGCAAATACTTGACTGATTGGAGAAAGCCTGAAATTGCATTTCTCATATTAGGTAGATTCCTAAGATTTCCTATTGGAGTCATCTTGAAATAATATGTTTGATTTCCTATTATTTATTTCAGTGTCCTTTCAGAGGTCCAGTCAATCTTAGGAAAAGCTTTATGTCAGCAGCATCATCACAATTTATTCACGTAACCTATTATATAAGATCACTGAAGAGTACAGATATGCATAAGATACGGCTGTTAAGCTTAGTGAAGGCCTTAGGGAAAATAGGATAAAAAGGTCGAAAGACATATCTCTTAAATCCATTTAGGTCTATAAATCATATGATTATTCTCTTTTGCAGTTTATCTTCCTTTTAAAAAATGTCATTTCGATTTTTGACCTATCATAATTCATGCTAAGAAGATTACCATGAACCCTGAACTCTACTGATATCTTCTAAGGTAATTAACTTGTGGAGAAATTCCATACTTAGGCAGTGTAACTCTGACAGAAATAATGTTGAAAAGTAACAGAAGTAATCATTTATTCAGCCCTTGCTATGTCTGAAGTATTCTGCCAAGTGCTTAACTTCCATCTGTGATATTCCATCTTTAGGAGCAAGTCCTTGGTATTCTGTGAAACAATTCAAGTTACTAATTCCTCATCGTAACAGTGTTCCCACACTATTGTGGTAATTGAGGAATGTGGACCCAGGTTACCTTCATTCAGAACAATACACTGGAGATGCCCAAGCACAAATTAATTATACTTGAATAATTAGGCATGTGATATAGTTGTATCTACTCATTTCTATTTCTTTCAGCAGTGAGAGGATTAATATACTGTTATCTAGTTAAGGTTGCGAAAATCATATTGGTAAAAGACATTTAGTAGCACAAGAAAAGGATTATCATAAGTAATATTAATCTGCTGTCCACAACCATTTGACACAATCAGTGCAAGGTCTTACATTATGTTAATTAAGATCAACAATGGTTAGAACTCTAATCATTCACATTCTTTAAAATAAAGATATAAGTAGTACATACAGTATTGGAAAACTATAGTGTTTGGTGTCTAAATGTATAGAAGTAAACTGAAATTGGTCCAGGGGTTAAGAATCAGACAACTTGAATAAAAGAACAGCCCTCACTTTCTTGTAAGGGAGAAGGTACAATTAGCCTGAAAGAGCACCTGGGTTGACATTTTTTGTGGGTGTAAGAGAATAACGAATGATAATTTGAAATGCAACAAAATCTTAGTTTTGGGATATTCTCTACATAAGAGATGTCCTAAGGATTATGTAAACCCACATACATATATATATATATTTTTAAAATTTATTTATTTATTTATTTTTGGCTGTGTTGGGTCTTTGTTGCTGCACGCAGGCTTTCTCTAGTTGCGGCGAGCGGGGGCTACTCTTCAACGCAGCGTGCGGGCTTCTCATTGCCGTGGCTACTCTTTGTTGCTGAGTATGTGCTCTAGGTGCTAGGCATGCGGGCTTCAGTAGTTGTGGCACGCGGGCTCAGTAGTTGTGGTGCATGGGCTTAGTTGCTCCGTGGCATTTGGGATCCTCCTGGACCAGGTCTTGAACCCATGTCCCATGCCTGCTTTGGCAGGCTGATTCTTAACCACTGTGCCACCAGGGAAGTCCAACACATATATATATTTTTAAAAACAGATAGATTTTAAATAGATTTAAATAGATTTTAAAATGTTTTGAATGCATATAATGTTCATATACATGCAAATGGAAAATATGAATGTATGAAAAATTATGGATGAATACTCCTTGGATAAAGCTACCTGCTTCCTTTTATCTCTACAACCCCCTAAATATCTCAGGAACACTTATACTTCTCATTTTAATCACTTGCTATGCTCTTTTTTTTTTTATATATAAATTTATTTATTTATTTTTGGCTGTGTTGGGTCTTCGTTTTTGTGAGAGGGCTTTCTCTAGTTGCGGCGAGCAGGGGCCACTCTTCATCACGGTGCACGGGCCTCTCACTATCGCGGCCTCTCTTGCTGCGGAGCACAGGCTCCAGACGCGCAGGCTCAGCAGTTGTGGCACACGGGCCCAGTTGCTCCGCGGCATGTGGGATCTTCCCAGACCAGGGCTTGAACCCATGTCCCCCGCATTGGCAGGCGGATTCTCAACCACTGTGCCACCAGGGAAGCCCTGCTATGCTCTTTAGTCTAATAGATGATACTTATTGTTTGCATTTACTTTTTTAAGAGCTCAGTGAAAGCTTCAACTATGTTAACAAATATTTAGAAAATGTGTTGCTGTTTTCTCCAATGAAGAAATGTTATTTTTAAAAAGTTTTAAGGAAATATATTTTAGAATATTAATTTTAAAGTGGCTTGGAGTAGATTGACAAAGCCAAAAAGGACCAGAGAAGGAGATTTTAAGCCCAGATAATACATGAATACAGATAAGTTGATACTAATGGACAAGGAATGGGAGGATCTGCTTAATAAATGAGAAGTTAAAATAATTCAGGAGACAACTTGGAAAAAATGATGTGAAAGAAGATCTTAAGAAAAATTTCCTAAAATATTAAAACATGCTTAAGATACTTGGATATTTAAAATTGTTCACATTAAGTTATTTTGTTAGTGGAAATGATACTGTGTTATTTATAAAAACTAGTAACTGCAGAGTAAAAAAATCTAGGAAACAAAATTTTGATTTAAAAATTTTCCATTTAGAGAATTTTAGTGGATTTTGAACCTATTTGTTAATATTTTCTAAGTAACATCTTCCAATTACTTTGTAGAAACAACTAATTAATATTATAAATGATGGAAATTTATTAACCCCATTTCAAAAAGGCACTTGCATGTTTGGTGGATGAGATTGAAAAATAAATGTTGTGTAATGATTTAGTAAATATAGGTCAAGTACTTCTTCCATTTCAGTCTACTTATCTTTGAAAACTGTTTTTTACTTTTTAATTACCTTATCACAAAATATCAAACCAAGATTTTCTAAAATAATGCGTATTAGTCACATTGCTCTCACAAAAACATTGTTGAGAACTTTTTGTGCATTTAATTAGTAAAATAAAATGAAAAACTATTTAAAATATTATGTCATCTTTATCTCATCTTTTTAAAATTTCTATTTAAGTGTGATATACTACATGCTTTTCCAATGGTTTATGAAAATAACATTCAGAAATTGTTTACTGATAGAGAGTCATGATCAACCTTTTGGAGATCACTCTGAGAGATGAGACAAGTAAACACATAAATTTCTTTAAACTGTGAAAAGTGCTTTCCAGAGGAACACACACCGGGAACAAATTGCCTGGAGGAGTTAGAGGAGACTTTACTGAAATGACCCTAAAACCGTGTCTCATTATGTACAGATAGGAATTTTTTAGGTGGTTATTTCACAACTATTTAGTAGACCAAAGAAAAATGTAACATTTCTCAAATGATTTTATTTTGGTGAGGTCTGCTTAATTCAGTGATTCATGTTTCTGTCAATAAATATAGAGAAAAGAAGAAAATGTATTATTTTAGATTTAGATCTAGATGAGTATGCGACTTCGGTCGGACGTAGAGAAAGATGGCTTGTCTAAACTTACTTCCTCATATCTCTTACTGTCCCATTTTCCTCTTTATTGGGTTTTTTACTCTTGGGCAAGAGAAAAATATTACTAAAAACCTTTGTAGTGATAGTTTTCATCCGAGTTATGATAAAGAAAATGTTATATATTCATAAATATGTAATATCTGTAAAAAATTTAACATGGGCATCCTTCTTTCATAGCACTAACCATGATATATGATGTACCATACTGTATTAATTTGTTCATACCTCTGAGCTCTTTGATATCAAGGACATTTGTCATGGGTTTTTTTTTTTCCCCCATTCCTACATTTTCCTGCACATACTAGGCATTGGTATGTTTCTTAAACTGAATGATTAAATGATACAATCACTTTCATGAGACTTTATGCCAGTTTATTTAAATGTAACTCACATCAAGTTCACTTTCAAAGCTATTTGGAAATTTATTATAAAGGTTGTATAAACTTATGGCTGATAAGATATAAATTGGAAATAGCCAGAGAAAGAGAAGGATGCAAAAATGCTAATTATGAAAGTAGTTATCTGTACTGTATTTGTTGCATTAAAAACCACCACAAAACTTAGTGACTTAAAACAACAATGACTTAGTATTTCTCACAGATCTGTAGATTTGCTGGGCTCAGGTAGGTGTATCATCTGGTCTTACCTGGAATCACTCATGTGGCTGAAATAATTCGTTAGCTCAGCTATGGCTAGAGAATCTAACATGGCCTCAGTCAGATGTCTAGGGCCTTGCTGCTATCTGTTTTGCTAGGCCTTTCTCTCCACATCATCTTTCACCATTCCATGATTTAGCCTGGGCTTCCTATCATGGTAATAGAAGTATACCAAAAGAGTGAAGGCAGAAACTGTGAGGCATTTTGAGACACAGGCTTCAGAACTCACACACCATGACTTCTGCCCCATTCTGTTGGCCACAGTCATAAGTCCAGTCCAGATGCAAAGGTTGTAGAAATACATTCCACCTCTTGATAGGAGGACTTATAAAGAATATGTGGCCATATTTAATCTTCCACAATAATATATGAATTGTTGTTAAGTATAAAATTTGTTTCTCACCTGGCTTATAATGAGGGGAAAATGAGACATTAAAGTACTAGCTACCAGAATGAAGAACTAATACCAGAAGAATCCATTTTTTTCTTCCAGTTTTATTGAGATACAATTGACATGCAGCACTATATAAGTTTAAGGTGTACAGCATAATGACTTGACTTACATATATCATGAAATGATTACCACAATAAGTTTAGTGAATAGAAAGAAATAGAAACAAATTTGTTTCCTTGTGATAAAAACTGTTATGACCTACTCTCTTAACAGCTTTCATATATAATGTATGGCAGTGTTAGTTATAGTTATCATGTTGTACATTATATCCCTAGTACTTATTTATCTTATAACTAGAAGTTTGTACCTTTTGACCACCTTTATCCAATTCCCCCTCCCACCATCCCCTGCCTCTGATAACCACAAATCTGATCTCCCTTTCTTTAAGTTTGTTTGTTTATTTTTGAAGTATAATTGACTTACAACACTATGTTAGTTCCTGATACGGAACAGAAAATTAAATTTTTAAAATCCCTTTAGTTTTTAATAATACATGGGAGGGCTTCCCTGGTGGCGCAGTGGTTGAGAATCTGCCTGCTAATGCAAGGGACACGGATTCGAGCCCTGGTCTGGGAAGATCCCACATGCTGCGGAGCAACTGGGCCCGTGAGCCACAATTACTGAGCCTGCGCGTCTGGAGGCTGTGCTCCGCAACGGGAGAGGCCGCGATAGTGAGAGGCCCGCGCACCACGATGAAGAGTGACCCCCGCTTGCCACAACTAGAGAAAGCCCTCGCACAGAAACGAAGACCCAACACAGCCAAAAATAAATAAATAAATAAATAAAATTTTTAAAAAATAATAATACATGGGAATTATAAAGAATTCCAAAAATACAAAAAAATTAAAAAGGGAGTAAAAAATAAAATACACTTCAAATCTAATTACCCAGAAATAATTATTATTAAGATTAATTGTAAAACATTCTAACATCTTTCTATGTCTATATTACAGGTAGAAGAATGGATGAATGAATGTTTGAGTAAAAGATGTAGCTATATGAAATTAGGATAATTCTCTAAAGTTAATACAGAATAGCATTTTATTTCATTTAAACAGAGGAAAAAGAAAAGGAATGAAAAGAGCATATTACAAGAGATATTATTTGCTGAACAGAGATCTCTCTAAAGTTAAAATCAGGAACATCATTAATAGGTTACAGTCATAGTTTTAACTTTTTAAACCGTAGGGTTGGTTGAAAGATAAGGAAGCTAGCACTGTTACATTTCCTTCTAACTACCCTTTCCTTGCCTTCAAATTTCTGTTTATTGTATGGTTATCAAAAAAAAAAAAGAAAAGAAAACCTGCTTGAACAATATCCAGTCTTCAATCTGAGCTTATTTCATAAACCATTGCAGAGACGTAGGAAGAAAGATGAAGTCAGCCCAGAGTATATCAGATCTTGACAGACTTGCACAAAGGAAAATAGAGGAAGCGAGGGAACAGAGACAACATGTCTTTTTTGGAATGCTCTGTTTTTCTCTGTGAGATTTTATTAAATGTCCAGTACTAGAGTTTTTCTACCTAGATAAGGGTTTTTAACTCACTGTTTATGTGGGGATATCATTAGGTTTCAGATTAGTTCCCCAATTCAGTGTGCATTTGTTCCTGGAAACTTCAACTTGATCACAGAGATTCAACCCCTTGTTTCATTTGTTTCTCATAGCAGCTGCTTTCAAGATGAAAAGGTAGTTTCTTTCAGTTTACATCTCTCTAGATTTAAAGGTATTAGTGAGAATTTTTATGATTCTGATAATTCACCATTATGACTTCTTTGGGAGCCAGAGCAGCATTATGAGCCTCAACCCTGCTGCAGTATGCTTCTCGAAGACCATGTATTTCTGTCATTGACCACCCAACTTTTGAGATTTATGACATACAGCTGTATATTTTTTCCCTTTTGATCATTGCTGGTGGAAGTTTTTTCCTCTAGTTTTTACTCTTTTTTGTTGTTCATTTCTGTTAGATATGGAGAGGCAGAAATTCTTTGATACAACTTGATTATACTGTGCTAACCTGTAAGCTCAAGGCAGTAAATTTTTTTTTTTTTTGAAAGGATTCCTTTTTTTTTTTTTAATTATTTATTTATTTATGGCTGTGCTGGGTCTTCGTTTCCGTGCGAGGGCCTTCTCTAGTTGTGGCAAGTGGGGGCCACTCTTCATCGCGGTGTGCGGGCCTCTCATCATCGCGGCCTCTCCTATTGCGGAGCACAGGCTCCAGATGCGCAGGCTCAGCAGTTGTGGCTCACGGGCCCAGTTGCTCCGCGGCATGTGGGATCCTCCCAGACCAGGGCTCGAACCCGCGTCCCCTGCATTGGCAGGCAGACTCTCAACCACTGCGCCACCAGGGAAGCCCAAGGCAGTAAATTTTTCAAGAAATACCTTTTATGTGAGGGAAAATAACCATTAAAATAGACAATGCCTTCAGCCTCAGTTTTGCAACAGATGCAGAGGAATTTTTCGTAATGATGGTTCATGTAGAAATCCTCAATGATACCTGGTAGCAGCCAAATATTAAGGTATATCTCAAAATGGAAGGTATCTTATAGGTGCAGAAACATATACGATGAGATAAATTGCTTTCAGGTGATCTAACGTGGTAGAAAAGTAAGACTCACAATATCCTGAGTGGTACATGGTTAGAAAGCATGGCTTAGTCCAGTTTAATGTGCATATATAGCACCTTGAGGAGTCTTTCTAAAAATGCAGATCCTGAATCAGTAAGTCTTGGATGGGACCTGAGATTCTATATTTCTAACAAGCTCCCTGGTAAAACAAATGTTGCTGGTCTTCAGATCATACTTTCAGTAGCAAGTTTTTTGTTTTTTTTATTTAGAAGAAATATTTTAATTTCCAATTGTGCACTGTTGGTATATACAAATGCAATTGATTTTTTAAAAATTAATTAATTTATTTATTTTTGGCTGTGTTGGGTCTAAGTTTCTGTGCGAGGGCTTTCTCTAGTTGCGGCGAGCGGGGGCCACTCTTCATCGCGGTGCACGGGCCTCTCACTGTCGCGGCCTCTCTTGTTGCGGAGCACGGGCTCCAGACGCGCAGGCTCAGTAGGTGTGGCTCACGGGCCCAGTTGCTCCGTGGCATGTGGGATCTTCCCAGACCAGGGCTGGAACCCGTGTCCCCTGTATTGGCAGGCAGATTCTCAACCACTGCGCCACCAGGGAAGCCCTAGTAGCAAGTTCTTGACTAGACTCACAGCACCTATACTTGACTAAATCCTTGAGGCCAGGGCCTTATTTGTCTTTGGATCCCTGTTATCTAATGAAGTGCCTGAATAAAAGGCACTTTCTTGTTAAATAAACGAATTGATGTGTTAAATAAATATATGACCACTAGGTGTCTGGAATACTCGTATTTTATATTAACGGTTGAGAAAGAATCCTTATGTTTTGGAGACCAGCTGAGTGAATGATAAGATTGCTATTTTCTCTTAAAAGTCCAAAATCCTAACTAAGATTTTTGCTCAGTTGAAAAACTGTTGTACATCACACAGCTACTTTGGGCAACAGAATATTACTTTTCAGATACTTCAACATGTCCTTCACTGAGCTCAAGATATCAAATTTTATTTAAATGAAAGAAAATCTATATAGTATGTGTTATCACTTATCCATCCTGGGAATAGAAAAACTTAAGTAATATTCCTATGGTGCAACTAATCTTAAGCTATGACATCTTTGTGGGCCCACCCAGTGGGGTTAGCTGTGAAGTTCACCTTAAGATAACTGAACTTACTGTCTCTTTAAGCTAGTAGTTCTCAATTGGTTGGCAGCATTTTAAAATTACCTGGGAATCTTTTTAGAATCCCAGTTTCCAAGCTGTACCCCAGAAATGAGACCCAAGCATCAGTATTTTTACAAGCTCCACAGATAATTCCAGTGTATAACCAGAGTTGAGAACCATTACTGGACTATGAGCTCTTTAAAACCAGGGTCAGTCTTTCACTTATTTTTTAACTCTTAACACCTAAGACATGGTGTAGGTACTCAGTAAATGTTTATTTAATCAGTGGATGAAATATGTTGTAAGAATTATTGCCTGTTGCCAAACAATAGCATTCTTCAGTCTAAAGGGACTATTTTGACTATTTTTATTGGCATCTTGAAATTTGAAAAGTTTGAATTGCCCTCTTGGTATTGACAATACTGAAAATTAGTATTTGGTATAGTTTTTTTTTTTTAAGTGCTTGAGCTGTTTTGTTGATACAACTTGGATTTCACATCATCACTTTTTATCAAGATCTGATATAAATGGAGGTGTGGTCAAAGACTAGAATGCTGTGGCACAGACACTTCAGTAATGTGGAATGTTACAAAGAAATCTAAAGTTTCTAAGGTCTATTAGTGGGAAGACAAGATCAGTTAATCTCATTGCTGAGTTATGGAGTCAACTATGTTTTTTTTTATAGACCAGAAATAATAACTACTGAGAATGATGAGTATTTTTGCTTTTCTAATTTTTAAATAAATAGACGAGCAAAACAATGGAAATTTTAAGTTTGATTTGTGAAACCACCACATAATCACCTTTATTATAATAACCATTGATTTTGTTTGTTTGTTTTTGTTTTTTAACATCTTTATTGGAGTATAATTGCTTTACTTTGTTGTGTTAGTTGCTGCTGTATAACAAAGTGAATCAGCTATACGTATACATATATCCCCATATCCCCTCCCTCTTGCGTTTCCCTCCCACTCTCCCTATCCTACCCCTCTAGGTGGTCACAAAGCACCGAGCTGATCTCCCTGTGCTATGCGGCTGCTTCTCACTAGCTCTCTATTTTACATTTGGTAGTGTATATATGTCCATGCCACTCTCTCACTTCGTCCCAGCTTACCCTTCCCCCTCCCCATGTCCTCAAGTCCATTCTCTACGTCTGTGTCTTTATTCCTGTCCTGCCCCTAGGTTCTTCAGAATCTTTTTTTTTTTTTTTAGATTCCATATATATGTGTTAGCATATGGTGTATGTTTTTCTCTTTCTGACTTACTTCCCTCTGTATGACAGACTCTAGGTCCATCCACCTCACTACAAATAATTCAATTTCGTTCCTTTTTATGGCTGAGTAATATTCCATTGTGTATATGTGCCACATCTTCTTTATCCATTCATCTGTCGATGGACACTTAGGTTGCTTCCATGTCGTGGCTATTGTAAATAGTGCTGCAATGAACATTGTGGTACATGACTCTTTTTGAATTATGGTTTTCTCAGGGTATATGCCCAGGAGTGGGATTGCTGGGTCATATGGTAGTTTTATTTTTAGTTTTTTAAGGAACCTCCATACTGTTCTCCATAGTGGCTGTATCAATTTACATTCCCATCAACAGTGCAAGAGGGTTCCCTTTTCTCCACACCCTCTCCAGCATTTATTGTTTGTAGATTAACCATTGATTTTTTGTGTGTGTGAGCTTTCCTCAGAACAAAATTATAACTATATCAGTGGTGGGAGTTCTTCAGTTAGGCTCTAGTAGTCTACATTTTATGTCTTTTTAAAAATAGTTTGTTGCCATTAATTAATCACAGCAGGGGAAAAAATCTCCTTCATTTGGAGTTTTGCACTCTCCATTCCTGTGATACCAGGTTGAAATAAAAATGAGTGAGGATAGGGGAAAAAATCATTTAAAAATCCTGAATTGTCCTTCTGAATAATTATCATGCATTTTGTGTCACTGATGAATTAGAGAACTGAGGACATTGTATATTACATATAGATATCAGCCTGCTTCTGGTACATATAGATATCAGCCTGCTTCTGGTATTTCACATCTAATTATCAGTACATAAATGATATACTTGTATTATTAAGTTTTGGACCTGAATTGTATAAAAGTAATGAAACAATAAAATACCAAAGCAAATATTTAATTATAATTTAAATGAGCACTTAATAGTTCTTTTTAATAAATAGCCAGAATGTAAGATAGATGAATAGAACTAGCAATAGAGTAAGCAGAGATCCATGTCCCACTTCTTTACAAACTAGCTGGGTAACTTTGAGTAAATTATTTAACCCCATTGTACTTCAGTTGTCTTATCTGTAAAATGAATAGGCAAATCTACTAAGGCCTCTACCAACTCCAAAATTTTATGGTATGTAATTCTAATCTCAACTAAATGTCATAATATTGGTGTGGAAAAAAAGAAACTTTAAGCAATCATTTATTCCTACACCTTTCCTTTAAGGCAACTATGTAAAATAAAATCCTGAAAAATGTAAAACTTTCCTAAACCACTTGAAACTTAGGGAAAAAAATATTGACTCAATCATAGGCAAAATATAGAGGAACATCTGTTGAGGGTCCAACAGCTCTAAGTTTAAATTCTAGCTTTTTTCCCTTCTAGTTTGTGAGCCCATGAGCAAGTATATTTCTTGATCTCTCTGATTCCATTAATGAAAAAAACCAATCAGTGTGTTTCCTTAAATATAAAATTGAAGTATGAATATTTACCTGACAGGATTGCTATACTTATTAAATAATGAGATCATATAATTAGAAACAGTGCTCAATTTTTTTTTTTTTTTTTTACAATCTATAGCATATCATCACCATCACAAAACCTAGGAGTAGAAAGTGAATATCATGACGCCAAGTATGCTAATGTTCTCTTTATTTCAGGGGAAGAATAAGTACCTTGCGTTTTTACAGTGATTTACGTTTAAAAAAATCCTCATTCAATTGGATTGTCTCAGCAATCTTTCCAGGGGTCGGGGGCAAGAATGATTATTCCTGGTTTACAGTTTTAGGAAACCGAGGCTTATATACTTGATGAATTGTTTGGAGTCACCAATAACTAGTAGATTTTGATTTGATTTTAGATTTTCTGACTTTTTTCTACTGTAGACCTCAAATTCCTTCCTAGAATTATGGCTTCTGGGTATAGACACCAAAAACAAGTGTGGGTGCACGTGTGCGTATTCTCCCAACACCAAATGCAGCCATTCAGAGATGCTCCTTCTCTGCCTGTTTTTCCGATGACATACAGAACACAAACCCATCGCCGACCCTCCACACACACCTTTCAGTCGTTTTTTACACTTTTTTTCCTCCAGTTTCTCCATGGAAGCTGACACATCAACACACACAGTCTTGGATGGCCCCACTATCCCTGGTATCGTGCTGGGGACACAGCTGCTGCTGCCCAAAGTTTGCAGAATGTGGCCTGGCTAGACCTGAATATATTTTGAGTGGCTGACAAGATGTCAGACATGCCGTTTAAATACATAATGAATATTAATTATAAACTATTTATGCTATTTCCTGTGTTACATTTACTTTCAAGAATCTGATGGTTGCATCTTCATTTTCTATAATGAATAAAATAAATACCCAAAACTGCAGTGTCTTTTGATTAACAGTGGAAACTGTTCCATGAATTGTGCTTCACATTTTTCTCAATGAGTGTTGAAAAGAATCTGTTTCTTCACTGTATACGAAGTATTTCAGTATGTGAATGTTTTGAGTAGACAGGCAAGTCCTTCTGCATGTGAAAATATTATTGTTTTCTTTCAGGAAACCCTGATAGATTGGTGTGATGAAAAGGAACTTAATTTGATACTAACAACTGGAGGAACAGGGTTTGCACCACGAGATGTCACTCCAGAGGTGAGATAGTATATGCTTTTCTGATATTCAAGGAGTAGACTAGTCATGTTATTTTTAATCCTTTTTATTATTTTTATATGATTTATGTAATTTTGCTAGACAGAACAAGAGACCTGTGGTTCTAAGAATGTGAACATTTTGCTGTGGGAGAATCATTATATTAATAAAAAAACTTTCTTGACTTCTTTTCTTTGGACTTAAACTAGAAATTATCTAAAATGAGGAAGATTGAACTGGTCCAGAAGGTAATCCTGCATTTGCTCAGTGGTCTGTGGTATCGGCTGAATTTCAGGCATATTGCCAAAGGAGGTAATAACAGAACTCTGACTCAGCATGGCATCTGGTCTGATGTGCTTTATTAATATAATTCAAAATGTTTCTGATTTGTCTTTTCTTGAGATACCTTTGTCATTGGTCTCAAGTAGGATGACTGCAATAGCATATTTATACCAATTTTATAGTATTTGATGAGAAAGTTATATATTCCATAATTTTAAATGTGAATTTAAATGCAGAATTTAATAAGCCGAAAGGCAGAATTAATCTCTAGGCTTCATGCCACAAGAATCACCTTCAACCTTGCACAGGAAAAAAAATTAGGGAAAGAATGAAGAATAGACAGTGCTCAGTGATACAAGGGGGAAAGTCCTTTCTTTTTAAAGAAGCCATAAGCTTCATGTGTCGCTTCAGAGTCATATGCAAACTTATATTAATACTTGTGACATTGTTTCCTTTACCTCCCAGAAAAGTGTTTTTTGGCTGAATTTCAACTTACTGTTAACTGGTTTTTTATTTCCAAATCAGTACACCATTGTGTCTCCTATCTTATTCATAGCAAGATACTTTTGCTCTGTACCTATTAAATAATTATTGTCCTTACTCGAATATAGCAGTTTTCAAACTTTAGCTTGTACCACAATTAGAGGTAAAACAGATTGCTGTGTCCCACCCACAGTGTTTCTGATTCAGTCAATCTGCAGTGGGTCCCAAGAATTTGTGTTTCTAGTAAGGCCCCAGGTAATACACGTGTTGCTGGCCCATAGACCGTGCTTTCAAACTTTGGGAACCATTGGCTCTAGTATGTGAAAATGCACATTGTTTTAACAAGTTTTAAAATGTTTTCTATTCTTCTATGTAAAAATCATGGCACAGAAATTTTTGGAATATTATTATAATTAAGCTTATAAATAAAGTCGTTTTGTTAAGCAATTAGAATAGAATTCTGGGAGATTGTTAGCTTCAACTGCTTAAAAAAGAAGTCATTCTTACATAGCTTCTGGGTCCTAAGGGGAAATGGTCCTTTGGCCAATTTTTATATTTCTTTTAAACTGTGAGAGTAACTTAAAAAGTACAATTGGAGGGAAGTCATCTCCTGTAAAGGTGTGTTTATGTTTTGTTTTGTTTGTAAGAAAATCGCCCGCATATGTGAAGACATTGATTTTTGGAGTTTGAGTGCTGGGTTAAGTGTTTGAAGTAAATGACCTTGGTTTTATATACCCTTGTTGTTTGTGTACTGGTTTGATATTTTCATAATACTACTTTTATATCAGAAAAGTAGAAAAAAGTTACCATAGAATTCATTCATAACCAGTTAACAAAATTATTTTTAATTGTGGGAAAATAATTTGCATCACAAAATTAAATATTTTGTATTTTGTGGAGTTTCAAGTTAATACCAGAACACTAGGTTGCAAATCGAAACTTTTAAATTCTGGCTCTGCTACTTACAACACGGTGAGTGTAGACTAGTTATTAAATCATTCTGTGCCTAATTTCCTATAAAATGAGGGAAATGAAAGTGCTTATCTACCAGGGTGGCTGTGAGGTTTCAATGAGAACTATTCCTGGCATTTTAGTAAGCACTATGTAAGGGTTAACTTATAAGGGTTAATTTTTTTTTATTAGTTATTACATAACTACCAAAGTGGACAAATTTGTAGTATTTTTTATGTATAACTATCAAATGGGCAAAAATAGTCGTATACTAGATTTAAAGTATATCCATGAAATCGTCACAATCTTGTTCAATTTTTTAAAATTTTAACATAGTAAGCTTCATATTTTATCTTTTCCATCTCCATATAACTCAGAGGTCTTGAAATTCTACCATTCTAGTATCTGTTTATCGCCCAACCTTTTTTTTGCTGTTAGTTAACAAGAGTCTGTGTCTTTCCATGACCTTGTATATTTCATTATATCAGAAAATTGAGAAGTCCTTTATTCTTCAATGCAGTTCTTCAGTTACCAGAAAACCTTAGAAGTGCTCTTATATTTGTATATGCCTATAGCAACTACCTGGCTAAAATTGTATTAGGGTAAATACATATAATTATGTCTTCTCTAGTATCTATTTTTGAAAACAAGTAACTTACCTGATTGTGAATATCTTGATCTTTAATAATTTACTTTATTTCAAATTATGTGTGTGTGTATATATATATATACACACACACATATATATATACACACACACACACACACACACACACACACACGTAAGGTATGATTATCTACAGCAAAAGTCCATAGGGCTGTTAAGCCTTTGAAAAATAAACATAAAAGCAATATAAGACCACCCAAAAATAATTCTCCTAATTTCTCTAACCTTTAAATAGTTGCAATTCTTACAATATCTAAAACTTAACACTGGGATGTCAGCTAGGAATCCAGAAATATAATTTTGGACCTGTAATAATATAGTTATTTGTCTTAGATAATTGTGCCTAAAAAGAGAAACCTATTTGTAGAGCATATGTACCTATATACAACTTAAGGTTGCAAATATTTTTAAATAGAGTCAGAAGTTATTGACAGAAAACACAAATATTAGTGATAAAGGTAAAACAATATAAAATTTCTCCCTTAAGGTGCTAATATTTTATAGTCAGTAATTGTCAGTAATAAGTTTGATCTACAAACACAACGGACAATGTTTGTGAGTTGTGTGTGTTGTTTAAAAAAAGGAAGGGGGAAAATGATAAATTGAATGAGTGAAATAAAGCAATCTAAAGTTATCGTCACTGTGTTTGAACCTTAGAGAAAATGAAAATTTTAATAGCTTTAGAGTTCTTCCAGGTCTATTAACAGAAAAATGGAAATAGCAAGTTTAGTAAAGTGTATCTTATTTATATATTTTATACAAATAAGGCAATCAGAATTGATTTTCCTAAATTATGAATTTGTTTCTACTTTTAGGCCCTGTATCTTAGAATGAGGTTCATCTGATAGTCACGTACCTGCTAGTCTGTTCCCTGCCTCTCAACATGAGACACTATCAAAGCTTACATATAGTAGCATAATAATCCATACTCTGCAACTTCTGAAAAGTTTTATTTTTAATAATAGATTGCATTTTCTCGGATCTGATAAAGGTTGGATAATCCGTTGACATTGGTGAAATGCTAGTAATAAAATTCTATAGAACGTTAACTCATTGCTATACCAAGTATATTATCTCTTCATGTCCCATTATCACTTAAAAGCAATAATATCCAAAATAGATATTATTACGTAAAGAATCTTTTATTATTCTTAAAAGGTAAAAGTATAATTAAGGACGTATAAGTGAGGTAAAGTGAAAGCCCTTTAGACATAAAGTCTAGAAGAGAATAAAAGATGAAGAAACATTTATTTTAAAAAGAACATCTTTGCAATTACAAAGAAATGTTTGATAATATATTATGGTAAATTAGAAAATACTGAACTATTTAATATTTGTAAGGTAAAAATAATTTTCAGCACTTTTAGACTACTAAGCTACACCTGAACAAAAGGTTGTATAGTAATATTTTGATTATGAATTAAAGAGTTAAATAAAAGCCTAGCATTCATCTTAGGTCTCATTTATTTATTCATTTATCAAGCTTTTTATTTTTAATCCTTGATATGTATCTGATTCCATGCTGGGTGCTGGAGTTAAAAAATGAATAAGGCATGGTCCCTGTCCTCAAGAAACTCAATCTATTGCACGGGTCAGCAAACTACGGCCTGTAGGCCAAATTCAGCCTGTCGTATTTTTTTGTATGACTTGTGAATAAGAATGGATTTTTCATTTTTAAACGGCTGAAAGAAGTCAAAAGGAAAATAATACTTTGTGACACGAGAGCTATTTGAAATTTAAATTTCAGTGTCCATAAATGAAGTTTTATTGGAACATAGCCACACTCATTCATTGACCTACTGCCTATGGCTACAACAGCAGGACTGAATAGTTGAATGAAAACCATATAGGCCTGCAAAGCCTAAAATATTTACTATCTTATCCTTTGCAGAAAAAGTTTGCCAACCTCTGGTCTGTTAGATGAACTTAAGTCATCTTTACTCACATTTTTAACTGACTTTTAAATTTACTTTTACCTTTTGTTCTTTAGTAATTTGAAATGATGTTGGGTTTCATTTCTTAAATTTTTACTTTTAGAAGGAGCAAAGAAAGAACAGTTTTCTTCCAAAATAAAGTGTATTGCCCCATTGTTTCAGTAGACAATATAGAATAATAGAAACAAAAGATCCCTCATTATAAATAATATATAAAATTTTGAACCTTCAAAATTGATCAAATTATTGGATTTGTTTGTTATACATTAAGTAAAGTCTCACTCCGAAAAAATTTTCAAGCTGTTGTTCGTAGTAGTATCTCCTAAAAAGTGTCCTGATAAAATTTGTCATTATGAAATAATCCAACTAAAGGAGGAATCACAAAAATTTCAGGAAACTATAAATTTGATGTAAAGGATATTCATTTAAAAGGGTTTTTATGGTTCCTTTTGGAAATGAAGAGGCATCTGACAAAATGACTAATGCTGAAAGAGGTAAAATCTGGTACAAAGGATGAATTTCTAGGAAAAGATTATGAATTCCAGATCACATATTTTGTTTATAGCCTAAAATATTTACATTTCTTTGGAACAGATTACTACCTAAGCCTTTCTACAAATATTTTCCACTTGGGTTATTAGGAATTTTTTTACAGAAATATCAAATCAAAGAAAAACTATTTTATAAAATTTGTTTCATAATCAGTATATTGAAATTTATATATTTCATAACTTCAGGTGTGAATGTACTGTAAGTCAACTATAATTTTATGTGGTCATTAACCATTTTTCTTACATTATAATGCTTCAAAAATGAGAATACTGTGTAAGTAAAAGGAAGGAGACATAATTGAGCTGAGTTACTGACTATATGTTAATGATTCTTAATTTGTGACTCTTGTGAAACTCAGTGAGGATTTACATTTAACAGCACCATCTAAAAGTTAACATTGGACATTTTAAAAACCAGAAGAACTCTCCTGCATTATAGCAGAAGCATAGCAGAGCACCACGTTTAATAATTTCTGTTTTTGAAAGAAAATTTGATCACTGCTGTAGGTCATTTAAATTATATAGTTGCTTTCAAGTATGTATCAATATTCTCTAGAAAACATTGTTAATTTCCCTAGCAAAATATCATATACTGATACTGTAGAACTCTATGAATATTTATTTTGTAATTCTAACATTGTTATGACTAAAGTAAAATACCTATTATACATGGTAAAGGTAAAAATAGCCATATTGAAATAAAATTTTGAGTATTTTAAAATTGTTCTGTATAAATAGGATAACTAAACAGTGTGAAATTGGTAAGAAAGCAGAATACTAGAAACTCTTGTACTGGAAATATTTAAAACTAGATTCAATAAAATATACTATCCCTTTATGGTCAAATAAGGTTATATTTTATGCCATTTGAAGGAGCTCTTTTTGTAATTTTTATGAAATAGTCCTGGACTTGGGAAATATGTTTTCATCTTTTTACCTTTGTCTAAATATGTTGGGATGCAACATGTCTATATCCTGATACTAACACTGTAGAGTCAGACAGACCTAAATTTGAATCTAAAACTCTACCACTAACTATGAAATTAAAGCAAATTAACCTGTTCAAACTTCAGTTTTCTCATCTACTCAATTAGCTAATGCCTACCTCTCAAGGTTGTTTTTTCTGATAATTGAGATAATAAAAGTAGTCAATAATAATAATTAACAAATATATATAGCACTTACTATGTGTCAGGAGCTATTTCAAGCATATGTTAATTCATTAAGCCTTCAAAATAACCATATGAGGCAGGTACTATTGTTGTATCTATTTTAAAGGTGGAGAAACTGAGACAGATCAATTAATTGATTTGCCCAAGGTTATCCAAGCTAGGAAGTGACTATAATGCATGTAAAAGCATCTAGTATAAAACCTGGCATGTTTGTAGATGCTCAGTAAATGTCCTTTTTTCCTTTACCTTTTTCTTTCTCATTTAATTAATAATATTACCTATTACCTCTAATTAGATATGACAGCCGCCAAATGTTTCTGCTACTAACCATTGTACTCCGATACCTATTGTTAGCTATTAGCATACCTGGTGGATATGTCTAAAAAATAAGAATGTTAGTCAACAGTTTCCCACTACTACTTCAGGGCATGGGCAAAGGAACAAGAATAAGAATTTCTATAGTCTATGTTATATGTGGATTATTAGTGCAGTTGCATTAAGTACCTCCAGATATCCTGTCTGAACCTATTTACTTTGTTCCTCTGTAGTTTAAAATTTTTGGAATATGGCTTGAAATGGCCCAAATATGTGACATTCAGGATAGCTTTTTAGTAATAGTCCGTTTTATCTGGGGCTTATATTTATTTTGCATTATCCATTGTAAAGTAGTATATGCCTCAGAGCATGGGCACATTTACGACCTACCAGTTTGCTAAAAACAGCATTTATAGTCTTTGTTCAATTTAACAAGTATTTATCAAGCACCTTGGGCTTTATTGAGTGAATGCTAAAGTACATGTACTCCTAAAATTGTCACCTGGCAAATCAAAACAATACAAACTTAGTATCAAAAATGTTCAGACAATTCAGGTCAAAAAAATTCTTTAAAAGGAAAGATTAATATAAAGCTGAGCTATCAGTGAAATTTTTATACAAGTAGAATTTAAGCTAAATTGAAGGAGAGAAATAGGATTTAGATTAGGAGAGAAGAAGACATTACTGATGGGAGTAAGAAAGAAAGGGAAATGTATGATCAAGCTACAGAAAAAGATAAAATTAAGAAAATCTTCCTGGCTAGAGCAGAAGATTCACTTTACATAGAAGGATAGATAAACTAGAACTATGTTATTTTAATCCCTTTCTTAGAATAGCTAGAGTAGTACCATCTGTGGAGATGAAAAATAGCAAATATCATTATTCAGAGATTCCTCTGAAGCCAGAATTCATAAGATGACTATCAACCAATACACACAGTAAAACCATGCCATCAATCCTTTCTAAAAGTAAACCCTTTTGAGAATTGGCACTTATTCAAATGTACATCCCCCAGTAAGACTAACATCATTCTTTTTGAAGATTGGTTTTTTGCCCTGGTTTTTGTTTTGTTTTATTTTGTTTTTGAAGTTCTGATGTAATCTGCAAACCTAGTGACTATCCACACCATTATATAAAATTTAAACTGCTGTGAAGCACCAGGTTCCAATTTTGTTGGTTTGTTGTTCGGAAACCTTTTCAGTCAATACTTATCTTACCATCAAAAGAAGGAATATTTTTTATCATAGATTTTTGTCAGTGCTGTACCTCGAGTTGGCTTAATGTTTTATATAAAATTACTAGGTAATAATAGAGAAATCACTGTTTGATGAGAATTCAAAATCCGTCGTGTTCAAAGTCCTAGCATGACCTTTTCATCATTCCCAGACTTTGTGTGAACATCTCAGTCACAGCTTCTTTCATCTGAGAGTTCATTGCTTGTGTAATTCTAATTATTTGAAAGTCCAACCCTGCCACCTTACCCAAGACATTTACCCTCTGTTTTATTTATGCATTAAAAGGAAAAGCTCCTTAGTATTACTATCCCAGTTGAAAAGTAACAGGTATAACATTAGAACATTCAGATAATTAGAGCAATATGTGACATTGCATTTAAAAATGATGTTGAAAGCCTCCTGTTCCACATAGCAATACTACAGAGGGAAGTGTACATTGTTCCTTGAGGCGGGGATTTTGGAATTTTAAGCATAAGGCAAAAAGAAAAATTTCATATATGAAGAACCTATAAATAAAACGCTGTCTTCATTTTCCCTTAAGTACGTTTCTTTATTGTATGCCTACTCTGCATCAGAACAAGTTTTCAACTTTTGGGGAATCCTAATGGGGAAGAGAGATCAATCATATCAGTTAACATACAAGTGAGTACAAATATACTTATTATCGTAAATTCTATGTCTAATTAGAGCTCTTACTAGAAAAGTAGTGTTGCCCATATAACCATTTGTGACGCAGCATAACATAGTGCTTAAGAGCACAGACTACTTGGATTTGAATCCTAGATTCACCTCTTACTAGCATGTGACCTTACACAACTTACTTTACTCAGTTTTCTTATGTGTAAAATGGAGAGAATAAGAGTACCTACCTCAGAGGGTAGTTATAGTATGTGAGTTAATGTAAGTAAAACACTAAAAGCAATATTTATTTGCTACATAAATGTTTCCTATTATTACCTACAATCTAAATAGAAAGAACTTTAGCTTAAAAAGTAAGTAGATAATGGTTGAGTAAATATTGAAAGAATTTTTCTCTGGGGAAAAAATCAAGCAGGATAGGACCTAAGGTATATAATACAATAGTTACAGAAAAGGAAAAAGAAGCAGAGATGACATGCTAAATGTTTATTTTTACCTTGAATTTATCAGAGTAATAAAATCTTGAAATCAGTGTTCCAACTCACCCTTACAACCTACTCTCTTAAAATGAACAGAGACTGACATACTAGAATAGTTTTGCAAAATGTGTGCTAAGATATTGACAACAAAGCATCATTAAATATTTTGCAAATATAAAATGCTAAAAGCATGTTTATTTAGAGATATAGTTTCAGGAATGAAGATTTCAGAATATTCCTTTCTTCATTATTGTCTGAAACCAAGAATGTGAATTCATCTTCCTTTTATTAGATCTCCATCTATAAAATGGACTTAATATCGCTTTTCACACAAAATGTAATATGATGACAAATGGATTTATATCTGTCAAGTCCTCTGAGCTTCTTAGAATAATATCACTGAATTAGAGCAGAATATTTGTAACTTTATGTTATTGCCAGGCATGAAAGGAAACTGACAGAGGGTAAGAAAATAGACTCAGATAACAAAATAAACTGTTTAGAATTATTCTAATAATTTTACTAGTATTATTTCCTCATATTGGAACTTGGGAAAACCATGGCTGCTATTAAAGAATGGCAGACAAATATCCAACAGAGGGAGTAACCATTTCAGATAATCATAATAACAGACACAACTGAGAATTTACAGGAAGAATCCAAGTTCCTTCAAAAGATGCTGAGAAGAAAGAAGTAAAGCTGTTGGAAGTATGGAGTTTGAAAATGAACTGTTACCAGTTTCACAGAGAGAGAGAAAGACATCAAATATCAAAGGCAACAATGCAGAAGAAGCAATTGATTGTGCTGAAAGGACCAATTGATAAGAGGCAATATATTATAATCCTCTATGAAGACTGAAGGTAGCATTATATTGATGGATGTCATTGAATAATTTAAGTGTTTTCCCCTCACCTTCTTCACTCCTTCCCATAAGTTTGATTGCAGCATATGATATATGGCCCTTGCATGTAATAATCCTCAGCGTGAAATTTTATGTGAGGAGAAGATAGGTCAGTTTTGATTAGGAGGTGATTTTGAATAGAGTTCTGCAAATTTTAAAAAAACTTTTCTACAAAATGTAGGCATTGGAAGCAATGACAAAATTAGTTTTGAACATTGTATAAATATGGGATTTCCCTGGCGGTCCAGTGGTTGACTCCGTGCTTCCAACGCAGGGGGGCATGGGTTTAATCCCTAGTCGGGGACTAAGATCCCACATGCCATGCGGCATGGCAGTAAATAAATAAGTAAGTAAAGTAAAATGGGGTCTTATTATAATGTTTCTCATGCTTGCAATGATTCAAGACTATATTTTATATAGGAGACCCGCATTATAACCCCATTGATAAGGTTCAAAAGAGATTCACGTCATGCCAATTTCCCACTATTGTTAAACACGGTATTTAGAGGTTTTGGGTAATTATGTGATACTTTGATATGAGTTCTATTTGTGGGTCCTATTTAGTTCCCCGTTCTCATTTACTCCCTTTTTGGCATTTTTCAAGACTTGCCTGTACTGTATCCTGTCCCTTAAGATGGGACTGCTCTGTGGGGTGGATAGATGAATGAATATCACCATCAGTATTAAATATTTAGAAGAATGAGAGGTCTGCTTTTATATAATAGTGAAAGCCTATCCTAATGCAAATGCACCTTCCCTCATAGGTGTATCTTGTGCAACAGTAGCAACAGTATTAATAATAATGCTCTAGTTTATCTTTGTTCAAACTTTAGTTATTACTGTTTGCCTTTTAAATATAAAATACCTTAGAAGAGGGATCAGCAAACTTATTCTTTAGAGGTAGTAAATATTTAGAGATAATAAATATTTCAGGCTTTGTGGGCTACATAGTCTCTGTCATAACTACTCAGCTCTGCCAGCCCTGTAGCACAAAATCTGCCATATGATGATATAAATGAATGGGCCATGCTGTGCCCCAATAAAACTTTATTTATGGACACTAAAATTGGCTTTCTCATAATTTTCATGTCATGAAGTATTACTCTTCTTTTGAGTTTTTTTTCAATCATTTAAAAATGGGAAGATTACCATTAGATTGCAGGCCATGCAAAAAACAGACAGCAGGCAAGATTTGTCCCATTGGCTGTGGTTTGCCACCCCCTACTTTAGGACATTCCTAACCTATAGTATATAAGCATCTGCTCTGTTAATCAAAAGCTCATAGTGTGTAAGCTTTTCAGAAAAATGCTCTGAGAATTTAAGACGGAAAGGAGTTGCCCTACGAAAATTAACACTTCATAGACTCAAATATGCCCTGAGTGCCTACTGTGTATATACCAGGCACTGTTCAAGATATTGGGGATACAGCAGTGAACAAAGAAGTCCGAAGATTCTGCCTTTATGGAATTTACATTTTAGTGGTGTGTCACAAATATAAGTAAATTAGTAAAATGCATAGTATTAGAGATGGTGATAAGTACTATGGATAAAAATAAACCAGAGAAGGTGGATAGATAGTACAGGCAGGAAAGAGGGTTGTAATTTTAAATAAGGCTATCAAGCAAGGCTTCATTGATAAGGTGACATTTGAGCAAAGACCTAAAGGAGGAGAAGGAGCAAGCCATGGATCATGTAGAACCTGTGTGTCACCCTTAGTATAATGGAGAGTTTTGAGCAGAGGTGTAACATGATCTGACTTATATTTAAACAGGGACAGCATATAGGAGGCTATTGAAATAATCCAGGTGAAAAATGATAGTGACTCAGACCAATGATAGAGATAGAGGTAGTGAGAAATACATTATTGTTATATATTGAAGGTAGAGGTAACAGATGGAGTAAGAGAAAGAGAAGAGTCAAGTACAAGATCCAGGACTTTGACTTGGGCAATTGGAAGAATGGAGGTTGCCATTCAGTGAAATGGAGAAGACTGGGGGAAGAAGAGGTTTGAGGAGGAAGATCAGGAGTTTTACTTTGGTCATGGAAATTTGAATTGCCTTTAGATATCCAAATGGAGGTGTTAAGTTGGCAGTTAGGTATATGCATCTGGAGTTCAAAGGAGAAGTCTGGGCTAGAGGTACTATTTTTTTAGAGTCATCAGTATCTTAATGGAATTAAAATCCATGACAACTGATGAGATCATCAAGGTATTTACTAGTATTACTATTTATTTATTGTATTACTACCCCTGCTTCATTTCTCATCCACTTTCAAAGAGGTAGGTAGTTTCTAGTAACCTGTCCCCTCTGCTCACTCACGAAGGGTGGAAGGGATCCCACTGAACAAGAACCTGGCCTACACAGGAAGTACTATTAGTTGGCTATCCTGAAATTTTGCCATGGTGTAAACATGGGAGTGAATTTTCCCAAGTACCTCCTTGCTGGAAACTGTTTGCACTGGAGGTAAGTGTGAAAGGGGAGGTTGTGGGGAATGATGGGGTGAGGGCTTCCTAAACCTTTCCCAAACCTCAGGAATGGCCTGATTCTGAGGAAGGGAGAAGGTTCAGGCTGGTTCTTGTTTCCCTGAACCAGTTTATACAGCCCTAAATTTGACCTGCTTTCCTCAAACTGGGAGTCAGAAATCCCTTTTCTCTTCTGTTTTTCTGCTGCAGAAATTCCCAACATTCCCATTTTGTGGGCTCCAGAAAGGGGTAAGCGAAGACTTCAATCCCAGCCAATCATTTCCAGATTAATAATTTTTAGTGTTTTGGTTTCTTTTATCATCATAAAAAAATGCTTGGACCCATTTTTCCCATCTGTTTAATTTCCTTGTGGATTGTTATGTATCTATGTTCTAGGGTCATTCCGTATCCCTGGGCAGTAGAGTTCAGATCCATATGCTATCTCCATTTGTGTGCTATTTCTCTTGTGGATTCTCATATGCAGTTTATTGATGACTATTTCCTAGATGGAAGACACCCCATTCAGGAGACTGCTTCACTCTTAATCTCATCTTTTCCTGAATGTTGTTTTGTTCTCCTGCTGACAGCTTTTCACTACCCTACCCAATTGCTTCTGATGATCTGTCATCGCTTCTCTGCTGTCCTGTCTTCCTGTTTGACTGCCTTTGATTTTTGTCTCTCCTTTTTCCCCCCATTACTTATCTGCTGAATGATTTGCGTTCTTCACTCACTGGTGCTTTGTCCTTCAGCAAATGGCCTGGTACTACATATTCATCTGCTATTTTAGCATTTTAGACTGCCCAGCATTGTCTGTTGGCTCTCCTACCATTCTCCTATGCCGTGGCCTTCCAAGTGCTATGCTATCTGTCTGCCTGATCTTGCCCTACCCAATCTATACCAGTAATATCATAAGTAGGTTCAGATTGTTTAGCACTTTCATTACCTATCTCTACTTGCCTTGTGCCACTAAGTTGGACTGCTGAATGAATTTGCTTGACTACTGTTCTTCTCTACCTATTTGCTGCACATGGCTGCCCCATTAGTTGACATGAGACATCGCATTCATCGCCTGTGTACTCAGCCTTGCAACTTGCTGATTGGTCCATATTGCCTCCTTTATACTTCTCTGCATCTGATAAATCACTGGTGCTGCTCCTCTGTTGTCTTGTAACCCTGATCAGATTTTATTTCCAAGAAGTGTTGCCTACATATTGTCCAAACATATCTTAGCAATAGGAAAATGCTTCACTATTTAAGTCCAGTCCAATTTACTCCTAAACTGACTTTTAAATTCACTACCACCATCTTTCTGCTTTTTTATACAACTCCACATTCTTTCTTCTATTTAGGAATAGATTATTTTCTAAATCATTCATCATCTTTGCTTCAGTTGCCTTTTCATATCATATATTATGTACTTTTGTTCCTTGTGTACGGGATCTTTCAATAATTTTCCATATACTAAATTTGTTTCCTAATTTATTTTCCCTGATTTTTCCAGGGCTTCATGAGGATAAATTACTCCTATTAATTTTATCCTTTTTAGTTAAGACCAGAAGAATTTTTTGAAACTTTAAAGTATCATCTCTAAAAATAATAAATTTAGTTGTCTTATAGCTCTTTGTAGTTAAGATTAAAGTAACTTTCCACTCTGCTCCATTTTTTCCTTTGAGACTATCATTTCTCTGCTACTCCATAATTTATGTAATATCATTTAGAGATCCTTTTGATGTATTTATCTTTCCCTCCCACATTTTAGACTGTGTTTTCTTTTGTGTGGGTAAACTTTTAAAATTGACATTTTCCTTTATTTACTAAGTATTTGGCAACTAGACTAAAAAGCTTTAATTATCTGGACTATAAATCTTATTGTCATTCACTTGTATTTAAATGAAAGACAAGATCAAACAAAAAATAGAGAAGAATCTTGGTAAAATTTTCACACAATTTCAAGAGTCTGAGGAGATTTGAAGTGGGGTGTGTATGCATGCATGAAAGTGTGTGTATGTAGACTTGAAGTGTTCTATATGTGTTTGTATCCACAACATCATTGTGCTTGAAGTGTAGAAAATGCTGAGTATCCATATTAAATTTTATTTTATTTTTACTAAAAATGAGAGGGAAAAGGAAAAGGGAAAAGCTAAAAAGAGAGTGATAAACAGGGAATGCAGGAAAAGGTATGGATAGGTTTTGCTTCTGCTGCTTCTTTTCCTTTAGTAATAGAGATAAAATTGATATGAAGCAAAAGACTGCTCTAGGAAAGTCAAGAAAATTACTTCTGTAGGTTTTTATTTTTTTATTGTGATAAAATACACATAACATAAAATTTACTATTTTAATCATTTTTTAGTGTACAATTCAGTGGCATTAAGTACAGTACATTCACTATTTTGTATAGCCATCACCACTATCTGTTTCCGGAACTTTTTCATAATCCCAAATAGAAACTCTGTACATTAAACAATAACTCCCCATTCCTCCCTCCCCTAGCCCCTGGTAACCTCTATTTTACTTTCTGTCTCTGAATTTGCCTATTCTAGGTACCTCATATAAGTGGAATCATACAATTTTTGTCTTTCTATGTCTGACTTAACATAATATTTTCAAGGTTCATTCATGTTGTAGCATATTTGACAATTTCATCCCTCATTGTGTGTATATACAATAGTTTGTTTATCCATTCATCTGTTGATGGGTGCTTGAGTTGTTTCCATCTTTTGGCTCTTATATTAATGCTGCTGTGAACATTAGTATGCAAGTACCTGTTTTTCTTTCCATTCTTTCGGGTATTTACCTCGAAGTGAATTCAGTAGCTTTTAATACTTTTGTCTAAGAAGAAATTAAATTAGTAGCAAAGACATCAGGGAAACTACATAATTAACACGAAAGATGGATAAGTCCAAGATACTGTATCAGGAGTCGAAGAAATTATAAACTTTTAGAAAGGCCACAGAAGGCCAAGTGAGATCTAGAAGACACTATATTCTAAGAATAAAAGGGAGAATAACGTTGAAATAACACAGATATTGGATGTTTGAAGGACAGCAAAAGTGATTCTGGAGAAGGTTGAATTTAAAAGATACTCGAAGTGGAATAATGCAGACTTTAAAAGAAGAGGAGGTAAGCGTTTGAAAGGCAAGGTTTAAATGAAGTTAACGGAACTGAGATGAGGCAACCACGTTGTATTTTTAGGAGCCAGTAATGGGAACAGGAGTTCATTTCAATTCAGTGGTCTTCAGTTCTGGATACCCAGCTTTCTACCTGAATTGAACTCTGCACCATAGTGTCCTAGACCTTACAGGAGTTACAAAAATTGGAAAGAATTGTTGCTTGTCTTCAAGGGGTTTGAAACTAGAGTAGTTAAATATGCAATAATAATGCGTTTAGGAAAGAAGATTTTCAATCCTTTAGGTGATAATGTTTTCACAACTCAACAATTTTTTGGTGATTTTACATACTCTATCCAGCCTTTCTGAGCCAAGGTTCCTCATCTAAAGTATCAAACACAGAAAATGATTTGAGTGACTATCTTCTCAGTTCTCCCAAGGTGGTGTATAAACTAGTACTATTCTGTATGCATAGGAGAGAAGTTAGTTCAATACATCCAATAATTCTCTCAGAATCTATTCAAAAAGGCTTACTCTGTGCCATATACTCTGTTAGGTGTCTGTAACACAAAGATAAGGCCTTATTCTCAAGGAACTTACATTCCAAAAGAGGGAAAAAGACATTTAGCAAAAAAATACATTTCTAATATCATCCACAAAATTTTGTTATTTTCTTATAATTCTTCAGGGAAAATGTTCAAAGTCAGAGTGATTGTATATGAGGGAATCCTTTCACCTCTTCTAAGCATCATTGATTCAGGAAAAAGAATGTCTTCTATGTTAATACCTTGTCACAGCTGAAGGATTCTGGTAATAGTTTAAATGCCAATAAGAATCTCTTTAATTTTAAAACCTAGGGCATTCAGTGACAGATTACTGATTTCATTGGTAGCTGTTAATAAACAGCATTACCTCACACCAAGTTTATTGGTTTTATAGTGGAAGAATAGAAAATGGTTAGAGATAAATATATAACTAATGTTCAGGAGGTTGTTCTTGAATGTAATTGCAAGCACAATGAGGGATTTTACCCCCTGAGGTACAACAATATACTAATACTGAAAACGTTTGGTAATTTAATTTATTCTCACTGTCAACTAAAGCTCACTTGAATTCCTGGTGTCAGAAGATTCAGTTACATTTATTGGTTTTTATTATGGTTTTGATTAATTCATCATTTGAACTAGGAGTTTATTTGTCCTCCCTATCTTGATGTGTGCCTTCAAATTTGAGAGCAATTAGCTTCATTCCTATTGGTCAGTACTTCACAGTGATTCCTTTAAAGTAATCTCTTTAAAGTGCTGCACTTAAGATAAGTTTTAGTAACCTATTTTTCCTCCTTGACTGATGTCCTACTAAAGTTATTTATTTTGACAACACAGCTGGGAAGATCAAAGTTGTCATGTCAGGAGAAAAGCACTAAAATAGAAATTATATCCAGATTTAACTTTTTATTTTTTTTAACAATGGTGAATAATTTTAAAAGATTTTTCTTCACTTGTACTCATTCTGAAAAACATATTTAATGAAAAAAAATGATTTAGGTATTTTAAAGTATAAGACCTGGGATAAAGGAAAATATCAGTAACATCATTGTATTCAACTTGTTTTATTTGTAATAAATATACTTTTTCTTTTCTCATGACATCTGAAATTCTGTTTTTATTTTGAGGGAAGCTCAATTGGAAATAGAGTTTTGTAATGTATTTTTTTGTAAAGGTTAACCTGAAAAGGCAGTATTTCTGTCATACCTTTGTTAGTCTTCAAGTCCTTTTTATATTTAATAAGAAGATCCTCTAAATTTCTTTGCAATCAGGAGATTCTTTGTAGGCAGCTACTCCTAACAAACAAGTTGTCGTGTAATTTTTCATTTTCTTTTTTTTTCCTTTCTCTCCTGAAGAACAGTAGGTCATATTCAATACCTCGCAAAGGAAGATGTAGCTTCCTTATATGAGCATTTTGTGTAGGAAGTTTCACTCCTTCAGTTCTGAATATAGGCAATGACAGTAGCAGGCACTAATAACCAGTCTTTGAAACCCCAATCTCTTTTTCTCCCCTTTGTCTCCTACATCAAATATTTCAGTGTTGCTGGCAAAAACTAACACATTACATGTGTGGCACAAGAGATCCAGTGGAGCTAGAGAGACCATTGAGGGAAAAATCAATTGCCTTGGATAAAGAAACTGTTCGATACAAACTTCTTCATGTATATTTACCAGTATTTAATTCCGTGAACATCAAAATCAGTACCTGAAAAGTTCACTAGTTAGATATTTGGATGTTTATAAAATACAAACCACTCTAAACTTTTTGTATTTATCTCTGAATGCTTTTAGATTTCTTGTAATATTTAGTACTTATGAAGAAATAGAGATTTTCTATTCATATCAGCAGCATAAAAACATCTTAGATGTTCAGGAATCAATTTTTATTTGGTTTGTTCATAACCATATTGCAATAGTAGATGTGTACTTACTGTGCAATCATAGGTAGTCTCATTATCGAAATCTTGAGCAAATATTCTGAAAGAAAATATCTCTTATTAGTTAAATTCTTTTCTCATCCTCCAACTGGCTGCCCTCTGGTCAAAATTAAGATCCATCTTGAGAGAAGGATAAAAGGCAAAAGCCTTTTTAGATGTCCTGTTTCTCATGATGGTTAGTAACTAAAAATAAAACTTAAGGCCATCTGCAGAAAGCTCCTATTTTATTAACCAGAAAATCTGTCTTCAAATTTCCATAATTCCTGGTTTGTTAGAATTAGAATATTAGGACCCCAGCATTTTGCATATTATAGGTGTTTAATAAGAGCATAAAAATGGTGACCTTTTTATTAAGACACAGTATTAAAGGTGAGATTTTAACTGAAAAACATATGGTCATTTAGGATAAGGAAAGGACAGATGTTTTTATGACTTACAAAAGGCATAATAAAATGCCTTTTATTAATAGCTTTAAATTTTTTTTCTGAATGTAGATTTCTAAATACATTTTGATTTTACTGTTTTTGCCAAAAAATAATTTGGGAAATACAGAAAAGCAAAATGAAGTAAATACAAACCACCAATAATCTCAACATATAGTTATTAGCTAGGACTAATTGATTAATTTGCCCAGTAGCAAACCCATCATATATTAAGGTTTATATCTTGGGTTTCTTAATAACATCATCCCAAGTGATGCCGTAGCTATGAAAATTTATTGTGCACTTACTGTGTGCCAGGCATTGTGATAAACATTTATGTAATGTCTTATTTAATCCTCACAACAAACCTACACAAGAGGTACCACTTTACAAACAGGAAAATTAGATTTTAGAAAAATTAAATCATTAATAAGTTAACCCAGATCACAGAGTAGAAGAAAATAGAATTAGAATTTGAACAAGGTAGTCTTGACTCCAGAGCCCTTGTTCTTAATCACTCTCCTTTTCATATAAAGTAAGCTTTTCTCTGTTTTATAAGTGTTCTTATAAAAGAACAAAAACGGGGGGGAAGGGATGTGTCAGTCACTACAGAGTATAAACAAGCTATGAGTAATTTAATTTCCCTGTCATTAATCATTTAGGTCCTTTATTATTTCCTATCATAAACACTCTATATAAATTGTCATATACTTCTCTGATTACCACTTTAGAAATATTTCCTTAAAATAGAATAACAGTCAAGATTGCTGAGTCTGCCAAATTGCCCTCCAGAATATGTACAAATTTATATATTCATACTATCAGTTTATGAAAGTATACATCCATTATCAATTTTAATCTTACTAGTTTGATAGGTGAAAATTGTATGCCTTTATTGGCATATTGCAGACTAATAATGAGATTAAACATTTTTCTTGTATTTTTCCAGTTTTGTTTCTTTTATTAACTGCCTGTGTTCTATATTCAGTTTAGGCTCAGCAGCCTGTTCTTAAAGACTGATTCTAACTGCTTGTCAGGAAATAATTTTGGCAGAGTCATATTTATACTTTATCAGTTTGACACATAAATATAAGCCAATTCATTTTCTTTTCTCGAACTCCATTAACATAATAGTACTCAATTATTTCACTACTCACCATCTTGCAACGGAGGTCAAGTTCAAAACACATCCTGAATCAAAAACATGCAGTTTATAAAGTGCAAACACATTATTTTCTAACAAGCTAGTTATGCCCTTGGTCAAGTTTTCTTCTCATAGCTGATGCATAGTACTTTATTTTCTAACTATTCTTTTCTTATGGAATATTCACACTAAATGTTTTATGGATAGAATATTATGAACCTTAATATTTTAGAATTAATGGTCCATTCATAGATACAAACCTTGCAAAATAATTTATAGTTAGGACATTGAATACATAGAGCTACTATTAGCAGTCATTTTTTTTTTTATTAATTTTATTTATTTATTTATTTATTTGTTTATTTATGGCTGTGTTTGGTCTTCGTTTCTGTGCGAGGGCTTTCTCTAGTTGTGGCAAGCGGGGGCCACTCTTCATCGCGGTGCGCGGGCCTCTCACTATCGCGGCCTCTCTTGCTGCGGGGCACAGGCTCCAGACGCGCAGGCTCAGTAGTTGTGGCTCACGGGCTTAGTTGCTCCGCGGCATGTGGGATCTTCCCAGACCAGGGCTCGAACCCGTGTCCCCTGCATTAGCAGGCAGATTCTCAACCCCTGCGCCACCAGGGAAGCCCCTAGCAGTCATTTTTTAAAACACCACAATATACAGTCCTATTTACACAATTATTTTGCTTGGCAAACTCACTTTTCTGCATAGAATTCCAAAGGAAAGAATATTCTAGCATGCAATTAATATGAATTACATTTGATTATCTAGACATTTAAAGCATTTTATAAACTTTTCCTGGCAGAGCTTAACTTCCCCTCTAGTGTTCAAAACAGCCTACGTTTTTTAGTCGCCCCTAAGAAGCAAACCATGTAATGCCCAAAGTTTTTTGGTAAGTGAATTGTTTAACACTTGGCTTGGCTTGGCTTGGGAATTCCCTGGTGTCCACCACTTTAACTGCAGTGGCCCAGGTTCAGTCCCTGGTGGGGAACTAAGATACCGCAAGCCACGCGGAAAAACATGTGGCTTGTATTTTTTGACAGAAACATTTTTTTATGTAAGTGATTGTCAAGCAGGGCATTTTGGTCCCCAGGGTACATTTAACGCTTTGTGACATTTTTGGTTGTCCCAACTGGAGGGATGCTACTGACATTGGGTGATTAGAGGCCAGGAATGCTGCTAAATATCTTGCAATGCACTGGACAGTTCCCACAACAAAGAATTCTCTGGGCCAAAATGTTAAATGTGCATAAATTGAGAAACCCTCATTTACATAATATTAGTGATTACTCACTGCCAGGCACTGTGCTGGGGCATGGGGATACATGGATAGAAAGTTATGATCTTAGTACTCAGGGAAGTTCATTAGAGAGATTTATTATCTTAGTACTCAGGAAAGAATTGGATAAATAAAATGTAACATGATCATCAATATAATATTGGTATATATGTAAGATAAAGTTTATCTGAGGGGCATAGGGAAATTTTCAAAAAAGTGATACTAGAACTGTTGTTGTTCTTATTTTACCTTTTACTTAAATTTACATAAAGTGTACAAATAGTATAGTTACAATTTAATGGATTTTCAAAAAATGAACATACCCATGTAACCAGCATCCAGATCAAGAAACCAGAATAATTTTTTTTAGTTTCTTAATCTCTTCTTTTTTTAATTGAACTATAGTTGATTTACAATGTGTAAGAAACCAGAATATTATCATTGTCCCAGAAGACCCTCTTGTGCCCCCTTTTCGTCACAGCCCAACCCATGAGAGTAACTACAGTTCTGACTTTTAGCATCATAGATTTTTGGGGTTTGTACTAACCATTATATAATTGAAAGTGTATAGTATGTAATCTTTTGTGTCTGGATTCTTTTGCTCAATATTATGTTTGTAAAATTGATTTATACTGTTGCATGTAGTTGTTTGTTGATTCTCATTACCATTGTACAAATATGCCATTGTATAAATATACCATTGTATAAAGAATTGATTAATTCTACAATACAGGCACAATGGCTGAAATCATAAGTCTGCCAGTAGGTCAGTCTGCCTGCAGAATGGGTTTTGAGGAGGCAGTGGCAAGAAAGAGCCTGGAGAGGGGTAGAGTCAAATGATGAAGGCTCTCTGTGTCATTAAAAAAAGGCATTTGGATTCTTTCTAGTAGGAAATGAAGATTTTTTTTTTTAAGATGTTAAACAGCAATGAATTTAATGAGATTTGCATTTTAGAGAGACTACTTCGGCAGAAGAATAGAGAATGGGTTGAATGGGAGTGAACTTAGCTACAACACCAATTAGGATGTTATTGGAATATTCAAACAAAAGATGCTGAGAACCTAAATGCAGATGTGGGTAGAAAGGGTAGATTACTCTCAAGATAGAATTTATAATACTTTTTGACGAACGAGGTATGGAGATTGCAGAGTAGTTTCCTGAGCCACCTTTCAAAAGCCTGTGTGTGTTCCTGACATACAAAATGTGTGCAATGAAGAAAAATAATAGAATTAAATGTTAGTAATTAAAATTGAATTCAAAATAACATTCAAGTGTATCTATAGTGTTCGAACTTGTAGAAAAACAGATGTCATTAGTTGAAAATGAATAAATTGAAGGGAATCTTTATGGACAATATGTAGGAAAATTGTTAACAGTTTAGATGAAGGTTAATGGCATTGGCCCTTTATTTGTTTTAATTTTAATCTAAAACTTATGTCTTCCTTTTTGTTGTTTCAGAATTTTGCTATTTTTATTTTTATTTTTTTACTAAATTTGTACATTTAGTCATGAATAAGGTGGTTTGCAGTTCAGGAAAAAAAATAAGAGATAAGTGTGTGTGTGTTTGTGTGTGTGTATGTGTAATAAAAGCACAAGTTGAGAAAGGAAAGGAAGAAGGGGTTAAAATATTGCATCTCTATGAATAAGAAGGAAATTGTCTGAAGTGGAATTAATAGAGTTCCCAGTTATCTCTAGGTAGGAAGATTACTGTGTTTTAATTTTGTTTGTGTATGCATCCCTAAAGAGAATAAAGGCAGTGAGTCAGAAAGTTCCCCATAGTCACCCCTAATAGCATCGCTTCAAAGATGCATTGATTACTATCTGAGATAGTAAAGTCAGTTGTCTCTTTGTGACCTAGAGAATGAGTGCAATTAGCTTTTGATAACAGAGCACACTGCTTATTAATGTTTTTAAAATGAAGAACTCTAACATGAATTTTTTTTAAAGCTGTAAGCCCTTATTTATGGATGTGATTATTCACCTAGAAAACCCAAAAGAATCAGTTGAAAAGGTATTAGAAGCAAGAAGAGTTCAGGATGGCAGCTGAATATGAGTATTTTATTTCATAAACATCTATATGCTAATATTACTTAAATTAGAAACAACCCACTAGAAAAAATTTTGGAAAGATTTCATTTGCAATAGCAGAAAAAAGGAAACTTCATAATACCTAAGAATAAACTTAAGCCATTTGACAGACAGACCTGAAAAAAGAAAACTTTATTAAAGGACATAAAATATAGCTTGAATGATTAGGAAGTCATGCGATATTCTTAGATGCAAATATTTTTGTGAAAATATTTTTTGTGTAACTTATCAATTTACTTTAACTTGATTAATACATGTGATATAATTCCCACTGGAATTTTGGAGGAGAAATTGATTCTAAGTCAACAAAATTGATTCTAAATTTCATTTTAAAATAGTAAAGGTATGAAAATAACTAGTGATTTTTTTCAAGTAAAACAATAAAATATAAGGCGCAACAATGACAGGAAAATAAACTCAGAAAGAAATGCAACCAAATGATATTTCATTAACATACCTATGTATAAAATTGGAATTTAGTATTATATATATATATGATACATCAAGACATTGGAGGAAAGAAGGGTCGGTCATTCAGTAAACGGTGTTGAGAAAATTGGCTATCCATTTTGGTGGAGAAGATTGATCATGCAACACAGAATTAAACTACAGACAGATTAAATATTTAAACATTAAAAACTGCAAACTTATGATTTAAAAATTAAGGTGTTATTTTTCTCATCTCTAGGTAAAAGAAACCTTTCTAGGTGAGACATGAAACCCAGAAAATATAGTAAAAATAATGATAGAACCCCTTGTATAAGCATTTAAAACCTCTTAATGGAAATGTCAACTAAGTAACAAATTTTACTAAGCAACTGAGCAACAAAAATTGTAACAAATGTCAACTTAAAATAAATATTTACAATAGATTTAACTGTCAAAGGTTTAATATTTTCAATATATTAAGTTTTCTTCCAGTAGAGTAGCAGGCAAAGGATATATACAGGCCATTTGCAAGGGGAAAGAAGCACGTTGCTTTTAAATATGTACTCATAACTGGTAAGAAATGTAAATTTTTTAAATATTCTGTTTCTTTGTACACATCAGTTAAATAGCTATTTAAAACTAAGATTGCCTGGAATTGGCAGGGTTTAGATGAAAAGAGCATTGTTGTTTGGCATATAAATTGTTAGCATCTTCTCGTAGGGCAGTGTGCAGTACATCAAAAACCTCAATGTAATGATGATATAAAAGATATTCATTTTATAGGAGAATAAAGCAGTTTACAAACAGTATATGGCCTGGAATAATTGTTGATTTGGAACTTTGAAAAACCTTCCCTCTGTAGAAAAACTTGGCCCAGTAAAAGGACATACCCTATGAGGCATACCCTGTTAAAAGACATACACTGTCAGTCTTTACATTCACTCTTTCCCCCAAAATACCATGAGACCAAGGAGCAGGGAGCAGGAGCCAGAAATGTAGGAAGCCAGGACTTGAGAGAGGGAGAAGGAGATGTTCTGAGGACAGATGACCATCGCAGCACTGCTGGTAAGACAACCTTAGACAAGCAGCAATGTGTAAAGCTCAGCCTGGGATCCCTGAGACTATGAGACATTTGTGGGAGGCTGAAGTGGAACTGGTCAGTGGTATCCTCTGATTAAAGGTAGAAGCAGAAATAAATTTTCTCCACAGGAAGTTTTCCCCACTTTAGGTCAGCCGTACTCCAACAGATTAAAATCAAGTAATGAATGTACTACCAAAACTCACCAAGCACAAGTAAGGCAGCAAAGCCATTAATCAATAGGTGGACTGAAAAGATGACTGCTAGAACCGTCAAATACGAAATACAGGACAGAGAGAATTAGGTGAGCATTATCATTTATTATCCATATTTGGAAAACTTTGTTTAGGACAAATACTAAACCATAAAGGATGCAGACACAACAGAAGTATATCAAACTGTCCCTGACAATCCAAGGTTAAGTAGTGTATGATGAAATATCCAGAAGAACAAAGACATATTGGGTTGGCCAAAAGGTTAGTTCATTTTTTTCCATAAGATGGCTCTAGTAGTGCTTAGTTGTCTTTAAATTCATTCGAAGCAATTTTGTTAGATTGTATTGTGACAGCTGTCATATCAGCGTGCATCAAAAAAAAAAAAAACTGGTGAATCTTTGTGTAGCCATTTTAATATTGACGATGGAAGAAAAACAACATTTTCGGCATATTATGTTTTATTATTTCAAGAAAGGTAAAAACGCAACTGAAATGCAAAAAAAAGATCTGTGCAGTGCATGGAGAAGATACTGTGACTGACTGAAGGTGTCAGAAGTGGTTTGCAGTTTACTGCTGGAGATTTCTTGCTGGACGATGCTCCACGGTTGGGTAGACCGGTTGAAGTTGATAGCAATCAAATCGAGACATTAATTGAGAACAGTCATTATACCCCACTTGGGAGATAGCCAACATACTCAAAATATCCAGATCAAGCGCTGAAAATCATTTCCACCAGCTTGGTTGTGTTAATCGCTTTGATGTTTGGGTTCCACATAAGTTAAGGGAAAAAAAACCTTCTTGACCATATTTCCACATGCGATTCTCTACTTAAACGTAACAAAAACATTCTGTTTTTAAAACAAACTGTGATGGGCGATGAAAGGTGAATACTGCACAATAATGTGGAACAGAAGAGATCATGGGGCAAGCGAACTGAACCACTACCAACCACACCAAAGACCAGTCTTCATCCAAAGAAGGTGATGTTGTGTATATGGTGGGATTGGAAGGGAGTCCTCTATTATGAGCTCCTTCCGGAAAACAAAAAGATTAATTCCAACAAGTACTGCTCCCAATTAGACCTACTGAAAGTAGCACTCGATGAAAAGCTTCCAGAATTAGTCAACAGAAAACACATAATCTTCCATCAGGATAACGCAAGACCACATGTTCTTTGATGACCAGGCAAAAACTGTTACAGCTTGGCTGGGAAGTTCTGATTCATCCGCTATATTCACCAGACATTGCACCTTTGGATTTCCATTTATTTCAGTCTTTAATTAATTACTATTTATTTAGCTTCCTAACCTACCTCTACCAATGACACAAGAGCAACTCAGACCTAATACCCATTTTAATAAATAACTTTAAGAGTAAATCTACATTTGCCCTGATTGATTTAGGCCACATTTATTTTGAGATGCTGGAAATTAATACTATAATTCCATTCTTTTTTAATGATTCCTTCCAAGTTAAAACAACTACTGTTTCTCTTTGATGTTTTCTTGTCATTGCTCCTGGAGATCAGAGACAGGTCAGAAAGATTAAGGAGAATATTCCTTAAGTGGACCCATCATGTTGTAACATAAAAAGCTTTTAAAAAATAGAGAATTTGCAGAAGTGGTGGTATCTGAAAATTATTCACAGAAAATTCTAAAAAGTCTGATAACTTCTGGGAAACTTGTGTTCAAAAAAGAAGAAGGAAAAAACAAAGACTCCTCTGGGAAACCAGGACACGACGGAATCTAAAGTTGCCACTCTCCACATGCCCACCTATTTCTTTGTTTTCTTTCCTTTCTCTAGAGACAAACTTGGTTAGGTATAGACGTCTGCCCTTCCTATTAGAGTATTGATTGAGCAAAATATCAACTTCCATCTGCCCCAGTTAATGTTCCTACTTTGGGCACCTTCTACTCTTGGATACTTAATTTTTATTATGTGAAGAGAAGATCTGAGTTAACTCTGTTCATAATTACCTATCTGGTTACCAAATCTTTCAGGTTTGTTTTATAAACCTGACTTTTTTATATCCTTTGTTTGTTGATTCTTGTGAATTTGGTTTGGGCCTACCATATGCTGAGCTACACTTAGGGGTACAATTTCTAAAGCATATAACTGGGCTAAAATGAACATCAAGGTAGCATTGAAAAGAGGCAGTGTTGTAAATGAGCAGCCTCAGGAGTGTGTGTGTATATTTTTGTGTATGTTGTTTGCGTGTTAGTAGAAATGGTCATTTCTACTCATTCTGACTAGGTGATGGGATTTGTTTAGTGGTGGTAGATAGAACCAATTTCTTCCTCCCCATTCCCACCAGCTGCCCTAATAAAGTCAACTATTCAGTTGCTTATAGCCCTAACCTAAAGAACTCAACTCCAATTCTAAGACATGTACTTGTGTGTACACACACATATACATTATCCTCAGTTTTATGAAGTGTAATTGTTTTGTTCAAGGATGGACTCTTTTAACTTCTAAATCTCAGACTTGAAGGCAACATAGGCTTTATTTGGATAGTGAACTACCTTATTCTAAGCATCATAGTCTGGATGTTCTGAAAAAAGTTTGTGATCTTCAGAGCTTAAATTATAGATGCTGATTCTAAGATATCAGCTCTAAGTTCCATAGCAAAAAAATATATGTGTGTGTGTATACACAAGGGTATACACACACACACACACACACACACAAATATATAAGTTATGATTCCATGGAAGAATCTCATAATTATAGAATAAAATATTTCTTTTATCTTTCAAATTAGAGTATATATAAGAGCTGTTATTTAACTTTTTAAGAAGTTTTTTGATCTGTTTTGCATTCCTACAGTTTTACCTTTTTCATTGGCAAAGGATAGCTGCAACTCTTTTTAGAATAGTTTTTAAAAATTGGGCCTCTCATTATTTTTAAGTCCTTGTTAAGAGATTTTTCTTCCATTATAATAAAGGTAAAGATTTTCTTTCATCTGACTTATATCAATTTTATTTAATAAATAATGTGTTCTTCCTTCTATCTGTCTTCCAGGTTGTAACTCACTGAGTTATTTTTTATTTTTCATTCTTTTTTTTTGAGAGACTCTTGCAAAGTAGATTTTTCTACTATGAAGTATAATATTGTTGATTTTAAGTGATTATGATAAGACCCCTCTGTTTAGCATGAGCAGCAGAGCATTAACTTGAGTCAAACGTTGCCTCTTTGCGTTCCCCTATTTTACAACATCCTGGGTCTAAGTCCATCCTGACTTATTGTCAGGCTGATGTTGTTTCCACAGCCTTAATTTGTAATGTATGGTTGTTATGGAAATTTTAAAAATTATATAAACTTATTTGGCTTACCATTTTGAACAATTTATTTACCACAAGTAGTTATGGATACTTGCTTATATTTTTTCATCTTTGCTTAAGTATGTAATTACATAGCTGTTTTCTATTGGACTTAGGTGAAAGCATAAATGCAGGAGGTGCTGTTAGTTCTTTTTCTTCAAAATATATTTATATTCTTCTCATTTTCTTTTCCCAGTTTACTTTGGAGGTTTTATGGTAATGTCCAAGGCTATATTCCTGGTCATTGGTATCTCCAAAACTGCTGTTTCTTGATAAATCTTCATTAAGTTTTCAAGATTATTGCTAGCATATTGCATTCTTCAGACATCTGGTAATTCACACACATTCAAAAACAAACGTGCCTGTAACTTCTATTCTGTACTGCTTCTGGTTGAACTATTCAATTTTCACAGTTGCTTTGACTGTAGTCCATTACAGCAACTTGTATGACATAAGTGACTTTAGACTTCTGTTTTAGTACAAATCATAGTATTCAACATTTGTTAAACACTTGCTACGTGTTAGGAATGATACTGAGCATTTTTATGTTCTATCGCATTTAAGCAAAGTACAAAGATCCTTCCTACGTCTGAATAGGGTGTAGTACCTTGTAAACTGAAAACATATAATAGATTTAATGGATTAATTTCAGAATTGGAGTCTACAGGCCTAAGTTTTATTGATTTACTGTGTGGCTTTGCATTATTCATAGAATTTATTAGTGTGTCTATTTCTTCACTTACAAAAAGATAATAAAATATGTCTCCTCTGTATTATGTAATATAGGAATATGTTGTGTTTAAACAGAGAATATCTATAGATGTTTTGTAAGAAAGGCACCATAAATAAAACATTCTGATGTGAATATTTCTATTATTAAATTATGTTGCTAAATAATAGTATTCATGTTTAGCTCTCCAGTGCAATAAGAGAAATAAGAGCTTTTTCACAGCATTATAAATTTATGTTGTATATAATGTTATCATACTAGCATTATAAATATTATGACATCCTTTTAGTTAACTAAAATTGCTTTATAGTGTTAACAATTTAGTTTTATAAGATGGATAACAAATATTATTACCCCTTTTTACAAATGGAAAACTGAGAGATAGATAAATTTCAGGAGGCATAAGAACCAAAGCTTATATTTATTTAATATGTGAATAATGAAGGACTGTTAGGTTATAGATGATGAATAAAAAGCCTGATCATAAAGTGAGAGGTTAGTAGCTTTAAAATCCATCTTTAGATGAGCAAAACCGTAAGAGAACAAGTTATTTAATTCAAGCTACAGCATGTCATAGCCTCCAAATACTTAATGTGTATGGATTTTGCTCTCATCTTTACTATTGGAACTTCTACTAAGTTAAGCTTATCACAAGACAACAGCAATATTGGATTTCTTTGCTTTTAGGAAGTACTGTACTCATTTCCATCTTTCCCAGTTGGCCTGTAATTTTAAAACTGAGGGTGGTATGAGAAGAAAAAATGCAACACCTTATAATAATATTTAAAATAGGAATGAGCTGTTTTTGGTTTTTCTCTTTTCTTAGCAGTTCTTCCACTCACTCTTTTTCCTTTACCTCACCTATTTCTTCCTCTCACTTTTTCACATGTGTCTGTTTTGGTGAGAATCTAGTTTTGTTGCAAGAGAACTTCAGATGTGATAATTACGTGTTTCTAATGTGGATACTTTCTAAAGAGGCCACCAGTGAGAATTATTGTATCTTAAGGCAAAAGAGCAAAGTTTTAGATTTTCTAAAATCAATTGGCAGTGAGTCATTTGCAAATAGTATTTATAAGTCTAAAGTAGGAGCTTATTTCCTTTATTCTCAATTAAGATGTTTAAGAATGGCTTAAATTATGTTGTTATATGAACATTAAAAACTTACAGTGCTTTAAAAGTAAACCAAGTAATTATGTGTGACCATCAATAGAGTGGAAATCCAATGTATAGATTTTTTTAGGTAGCTCTTATGTTTCTACTTATATTATACACCACTAACCACATTAAAAAAACAAAATTCCAATGTAGCTGGAGTAAAGAAGCTGGGTTATACATTCACCAGTTAACTGACCAGACAACAGCCTTTCAGTACAATTTCAAATTGGATCATCTTTCTACTTCATCTTTCTTCAGATTTGAGAAACAGGATATTTTTTCATATCTATATATCAACTTTTGAAGAACATGAATGAATAACATTTTCTTCTCTATAGATTAAAGCACATGTAACCAACAACCTACAATAAAGGAGAACTTTATTATTTTTCACATAGTGCCAAAAATGAATAAAAGTATAATGCATATATAAAAATGCTAATAATCCATAGAAATACCACTATTTTCTCACCTTTTTCTGGAATGAGATATAAAGTAGTACAATTTATAAGTAGACTATAAAGATAAGTGCTGTTCTTGTGAAAATCTCTTATAAAAAATAATTCACTCATTTGAGTTCCCTGATTTTTTGTTTGATAATTTGACTATCAGTATTTAGATAAATGAGGAAAATAATATGAAAAAGTACTCACTGGGTAAAGAAATTATAAAACTTTGGAGTACTCACTGCTATACATATATACTCAACTTGGTTATTTAATAAGGGTTGAGATGAACAATGGAAACAGTAGACTCTTCACTCAGCATCTCAAGCTCACTGCAGAGTACATGTTCTTTGAATGGAATGGATGATGAAATTGCCTGAAGTACTTAAATTTTTATTTTTATTTTTTTGTGTCTTTCTCTATAATTATACTGTCTCCTTTGATCTTTCATTATAACCAGATCTTACTTAAATATTGTACCACTTTAACTGAAAAACAAAATGGAGTATCTCCATTTTGAAAAGCTTTCTGCTTCTTCCAAGAGTGGAAAAAGATGTAAATATTTAAGAAGGCTAAAGCTCCAAGGAAGATAAATACATTACCAATACACTCATATCTCTCAAGTAAAACTGGAATAACTATTTTCATTACTTAGTTGCAGCTTCTTCTTTGTAGCAGTAGTCTTTAACCACTTAGTCACACTGTTATGATACAATGACATGATTAGTTGAAAGGTGTTTGTAATTAGTAATATAAAATTAACAAAATCTGTATGTGAATGTTTTTAATTAATTGGAATAAATTAAAGACTGCCCTTATAATACTGCGACTCTTACTTCCACTCTGCTCTGCTTCTTAAATGAGGAGAGTAAAGAGTAAATTTATAGCTGGTGTTCCTTGAACATCCCTATGAGTTATTCATCATGTATAGTCCTGAGAAAAAAATATATTAAAGATAGCTTCTCTGTACCATAGGATACTTATAGGGACAAGATCTGAATTGTTTGTTTATTATAACCTTTTATTAAAATATAAAATAAAATTTATGTGTTTGAGTCAAGAAAATGTACTTGGCTGACGTTAATGGATAGAGTCAGGAAAGTTTGATTGGCTGTCATTAAACTGCCTATTTCTATCTAATTTATCTCCTCACTAGGTCTATATTTTGCTCCAATGAAGGATCCTCACATTTATTTCAATCTGTTTTACGAAGTTGAATATAAGGTGATTATGAATATTAGAACAAGTTGTGTACATTATCATTAATCTACCTCATTCCTTCTGTCTGCTGTCTGTTTTTCAAAGTGTAGTCCTCTGACCAGCACCACAAGCATAACCTGGAAACTTGTTAGATATGCAAAATTTGAGACCCTAGCCAGACATTCTGGATCAAAATCTCTGGGTGTGGCCCAGCAATCAGCATTTAACAAGGTTTCTAGGAGATCCTGATGCACACTAAAGTTTGAGAACCATGGCTCTAATCATATCCCACCTTGATAGCTTAACAAGGTTATTAGTACCCGTTAGATAGTGTTTCAAAGATAGTCTTTGTTATTTAAGATTATTTAATCAGCAGAGGGCACTGTAGTAGTTGTTAGGAGGAAATTATATTAAATCTACGTGGTCAAGTAACAAGCATGTAAATATTAATGCATAAATTATACCTGTTAATAAAAGTATGTCTGTAAAAATAAAAGCACTATACTAAGTGATTTTTCACCACCACCACGCATACAAGAAATTTCTGCACATTTACATTTAACTATTGTTTGTCCTGTGCATACTTAAACATCATTGACTTTTAGCAATAACGTTTTTTAAGGTAATTTTTTCTATGAAGGTTAAAAATGGACCTGAACTTCATTGACAAGTTCCCTGGGCTTATAGAATCATTGTTTATGACACTCTTTTTTGCAACTTGAGTAGTCTTTGAAGAATCTTTCTGACTTTCATGTTATCTTCAAAGTGTCAAGGGTAAAAGAAAAAAATCACAATAAGTGATTTTGCATAGGAGATTGCAACCTTCAAAGTTTAGAAAGTATTTAGCAGTTAAAAATAAAATGTCTTATTTAAAGAGTATAGCTAAATCCAGTTAAACCCCATTATTTTGGAATCTACTAGTCCAAAAAAGGTTATATCTGAAGTAAGAATATAAATTTCTACTATTGCTCAAGGAAAAAAAGAATTTGGTAATCAAATTAATAATTTATAAAAAAAAAAGGGGGAAACGGAATGAAACTAATTAAGAAAAAAGGATTTCAAACTTAATGGCATCTTTTTTTGCCATTGATTATGAATAGTCAATTGATAATGATTGCTTGTTATCTACTTGTTAACAAGTACTGATAACCTTCATTTATCTGTGCTTGTCATCCTAATGTATATGATTGAAGGAATAAAGCTACATTTGTTAAAACCACTCTTCTGTTTGGATTTTCTAGTAAGTTAGACAGATAGTTTTTTCTCATTTTATTCTAAACTAACTTTTATTCTCTTGCTCTTTGCCTTCTAGTTGAGCCTCTCCATTTACGGTTTACAGATGTTTTCACCCAGCTCTTGTCCTCCTGTCCATCTTCCAATTTCCATCTCGTTTGGCTGTTTCTTCCCTTTAGATACCATTATTTCAGTATTCTTCTTCCTGCCCTCAACTTGTCAATGTTCTTACATTTAGGTTCTTGCTCTCTGTTCTCTTTCCCCTCATCTTTGGTTCTCAACCACTGTTTCTAGGTTTGGTTTCTGGATTTTTGTATTATTTCTCTTCTCTAACTGGTATAATCAAAACTGCAAGGATGTAATTGGAAAGCAGAGGCATAGAGAAAATTGGCATGTATTGAATACCTACTCTATGCTAGGTGATTTACTTACATCATTTAATTCTCATAAAATGTAGGTATGCTTTATTATTAGCTCCATTTTATTCATAAATACACTGAAGCTCAGAGAGATTAAATATTTTGTTCTAATTCACAGAACAACTAAGTGATAAAGCCGGGTTTCAAGCCTGTATTGGTTCATTTATTCACTCCTTTATTCAACAAATATTTATTGAGTGCACGTTCTGTATGTTGGACACTATGGTAGGTGCTTCAACAGATCCAGTCCTTACCTTCCAGACCTTAATTGTATGGTGGTATTGTCTGACTTCACAGATGGTGATCTTTTTGCTACACCAAACAGAAGAAGAGAAAATAAAAAGTAAATAGAATGGTTCTGATGTTTTATGGAAAAGATATATTTGATATAGATGTAAGAAAGACTATATTTGTGCATTATTTAGGAATATATAGCAAAAGCGTTGCTTTGTGTCTAGTCCTAGAGAGGGTCTCCCTCCTCACTCACCCCTGTCAACGCCAATGCCTTTTAGTGGCATCACCACAATATATATTTTCCTCTTATGTTCTGTGCTGTACAAGATTTATGTCTATAGGCCAACATTGTCTGGAAAGTCTTCAGAAGGAATTAACTGTCCTCCCTAAATTATGTTTGGAAAAAGATGAAGACCCCTGTGTAAGAATACATACATTCATTCATCCGTCTATTATCCATATATTTACTAATACCCTAAAAAGTATTTAGGATGGTTTAACCAAATACATAAAACACAACAGAACTTTTAATAAGATAAGTGTGGAAAAAATAGGGCAAGGAAAAAATAAGATGAAATTGGGTTGTATTCAGTAAGCCTACTAAAAAAATATTCATAAATTTGTCTCTCTTCTCAAAGGTAACTTGATTCACATTCATCATAATTTTAAAAACAAACTGGTATCACAGAAGTGTACCCCATTCCTAGTTGTAACACTTAAGAGGAAATTTCTCCTACAGGTCCTCCTAAAGAGGACCTCAGTACAGTGTGGTGAGCAATGGCCTCAAATACTCGCTAAAATAAATATGAGTTTCACTGAGCCATTTAATTGTATCCACCTGCATACCATAAAAGCAAAGTCCAGTAAAACAATTCTTTTAAAAGTGGATGAGCCTTTTCAGGTAGACCACTGTGGTCTGGCCAAGTCCAATGGTATATGTTAGAGGATCTCGAAAAATGAATGAATTACATTTCTTTTAGGTAATTCTCATATGTAATTTGTCAATTGAGTTTTTCATGTACTAGATAACAGTGAGTTTACACACTCTTACAAGTTTTATTCACTACTTCAACATCGTTGCATAGAATACCACCTAGTACATAGTAGGTGCTTAATAAGTATTTGTTGTATGGATGGATAAATGCTGTGCTTTGAAGTATGTAAGTGAAAGACTTCCTCTGTCACTTCTCTGTTGATTTCTTCTTCCTTTGTCCTTAAATAAAGTGTGCTACTATACTTTGGAGTATATCATCTTTATGTGGACCCCCAAATTCATTAAATGTCAGACATTGCTTAGGTAACTTTTTCAAACAGATAAGGAAATCAATATTAACCCTATACAAAGAGCTGTTTTAAGATTGTTCTCAGTAACATCCCTTTGTTGATTTTTAGGGCTCTAAGATTTTAAGGTCCCTAAGAAGAAGTTGTAAACTTCAGTAAAGCAATTTTAACATGGAAATAGTGTTTCTTCTCAGAGACCTCAAAATCATATCGGATTTATTAAATTTGGAAAACATGGGATAGATTATATATAACACTAGCTCAACAATTTTCAGCTATATATTGATATTTTAATGAAAGTAGTTAACTCCCAAACTTAGAAATTTAAGAATGTCCTTTTCTCCTTCCTGCTGGCCCCTTATTTTTAAAGCAGGTTTTGTTGAAAAGCATTATGGTAGTGTTAATTTTCCTTTAAAATTTCTGACATTGTTAAATATTGCATTATGCTGGGATTCAGTGAACCAGTAGATTACATCAATTCCAGTAATCCTTTATTCTATATAATTATAAGGGATTAACTAATTTATATGCATCTTAAAAGTTTATTTATAACATCAACTGGCGTGTAACACATACTTGATGCATTTTAACTGCTCTGCCCAGATTTCTTACTCTATGAAAATCTATTGAGCTATTATAACAATCTGAGGCTTCATTTTAAAATTTAGGTTATTAGTCTAGATGAGACATTTACCATCCTAAATTTTGCCTAGAGCAGTGATTTTACTTAGGACGATCACTCGACTTCTAATGAAATATTGAACTATCAATCTTTCACTATATTTTTCCATAACTTACTTTTTATTTTGTTTGCCTTCTTCTTATTTACTGTAATACTTTATTTTGCAAGCTTTCTTCCTGTGTTGCTCCCAGTTATTGTAACCTGCTACATATGTAGAAAGAGGATTAGAAATGGATTAAATCATGTGTTTCACTCCCAACTTTAGCCTAAAACATATCTTTACCATCACATTATTATAAATATATGCCTATTTTCATTGACCTTTAGAAAATGAAATTTTCTTGCCCCCTTCAGTACCTTTTTGAGGTTTAACCACACTTGTCTTAAGAATACCCTATCTTAAAACTTCTATTATATAGTTAAAGCCTATCACTTCATTAATTCTTTTTTAAAAACAATCAGATAGTTCATTTATATTGAAGATATGGAAATGGTAAATCTAGAGTTTTTCTTCTACCCAATTTATGGAGAAAGTTGACTTGATGATTTCTTGAGTTCCATTTATTATATCATAAAATCATAGAGCTAGGAGAGACACAAGGTGATCTCAGGTTTTTACGGACTAATTATTTCAAGAGTAATAGACAAAGAAAACTACCCAGATTTCTTATTCTGTGAAAATCTATTGAGCTGTTATAGCATTCTGAGGCTTAATTTTAAAATACAGGTTTTTAGGCAAGATGAGATTTCTATTAAATACTTCTGAATTGTAAGGGATAAGAAAGGTCTGCTAATGTAAAAGCTCCCTTGATGTTCTGGTCCTCATCTTTTATTCAGTGGTCCCAAAGAATTGAGTCTTGATGCCTTAAAAAAAATATTTGGAGAACTACTAAGTATGGTTTGTAGATAGCATGATTTATAATTAAGTTAATTTTACTACTCTGCCTTCCTTATTTTTGGTTAATTTCACTCAGTCTGCTATTTAATCTTTAATTACAGGCCACAAAAGAAGTAATAGAACGGGAAGCGCCAGGGATGGCCCTGGCAATGCTGATGGGATCACTTAATGTTACACCTCTGGGCATGCTCTCTAGGTAAGAAAGTCACCAACATGTTGCAAAGAAAATTAATTCCATACCACTAATCACTACAATAGACTGATAAACCTAAGAAACTTCAGTCATACCACTTAATTTTGCCCCCCTTATTTCCCAGAGTTATGAGTCTCAGTATCCTGTCTAGTTAAATATTGGCCAGTTTCTTTCAAGTTCTTTTTTGTTTGTTTGTTTTTGCATATTGTGTTGAAACTTTTAGAAAATATTGTATTACTGCTAAAAGTTATCAATTATAACCCCAAGAAGAGTCCAGTTTATTAAGATGTAAAATATTCTTTTTTTGTGTGATTATAATCATCAATTAATTTCCCTTAGTTGTCATTAAATACTAATTTAGTAAAACTAAGCAGTAGAGTCTTTTTTAATAAGTTTTTACAAGTTAGGAGCTTTAGTTCAATTTGTAAATAGGCATATTGATGTGTGGTCATGAAAAGAAGCTCAGTCAGTAATATATTACTAGTATATTAAATTAGTATATTTAAAACTATGCCTTTGTTGACCTACATGGTGACATCCATCCTCAATTTGATGGTTTAGTTATTTATTTGTTTTTATTTTAGCAATTCTTAGATTAAAATCCCCTTTAATGAGAACAACATACATCACTTACGTTAAAGACAGAAATATCAACTTAGTAAGAATCTGTTGATTTAATGACCATTGATTAATACAGTTGATTTCAGAGCAATCTAGAAAATACACAGCAACTTTATAATTGCAGGGTTTCACAATCATTATTTATAGCCATTTATTGATCCTGTGTGCAATGTGAATATAAAAGTAAATATATCTATTGAATGCATAGAATATGAGTTATAATGCTCTTTCTGTTACTTAGACTAAGTTTGTATCCCATAAATGTCAGCCACTTGAAGCACAGCTACAGGGAAATGTGAATGGGTCATAAGTTAACTGTATTTTCTTCCCTGTTACAAATACTATATTATAACATTTCATTTTAATAAGAGCAAAAAAAGAACTAAAGTAGCTTGATAGAGATTTTGAATTTAAAAGTCCACGCTGGTCTTTAATGAACTCACATTGATTCTTTTATGCTGTTCTTTTTTTAACCCTTAATTATATTACCTGACCGTAGGAGATCAAAGGTCACATTTGGTCCCTCTTCTCTATGGAATTAAGTAGTAGTCTTTGAACATAAAAGAACTCTTTCTTGGCATTCAAGGAATATAGTCAAGAAAGAATTAAACATTATCTCTTGTTAATTATTTTATAATAAAAATCTAATTCAACAGACATAATAATACTCTATTTGCCAGGCCTTGTATTAACCATTAGGGATATAAGTATGGAAAGAAAAGTAAGAAATGGTCCTTACCTTCAGGATCCCCAGTTTATCTGGAGAACTCGTTCCTTACAACTGCTAAGGTAACACTTTAAATTGGATATAGCTTTCTTGATCTAGTATAGAAATAGCACTTTCACCTTATTGAAAGATTTTTCTGGATTAATTTCTCCTCTGCCTTCTGAATCCCCATAATTACTGAACAGTGGACTGCTGAGTGAATGGGAAATAAGTTAGCAGGAGCTGATTTTAAGTATTTTGGAATAAGTCCATCACCTTTAGGCTGAAGGCTTTGAAAACTAAAGCATACACAACATAGTATACACAACCAGATTCTATATACACATGGTATACACAGCCAGATTCTTCTGGCTTTTCTTTATGTTCATTTCCTATTGAACTGAGAGTTTATTTACAAATTTGAAACAGAGATAGTAGTTGGCATGAGCTATGGAAAAGGGAATTGTGGACTATTTCCCTTAATGTTTACTTTTTGGTGCTTTTCAAATCGTTTAAAAAAATTTTTTAGACAGCCATGATTAGATTGATGCTTCCTTTGTTTAGCATTTTTACCTTGTATGTACTTGGGGCTTTGTACATGCTTATATTATAACACATGTGATATTGTAAGTATTTACTTTCTTGTCTGTTTTACCTAATTTGTATAAAATCCAAATTTGTATTAAGAACAGCAGCTTTATCTTATTCATTTTATATCCTCAGCCCCAAAACAATTTCTGACACATAGTAGGTACTCAAAAAAATGTTTCTTGTTATGGTTACTATTGATAACTCAGTGTTTCATCCTAGCTGTAATAGAATTTTTTTTCAAAGTTAAGTAATGCATCAAGTTGGTGCCTTGCCTTCCTATTTTTATCTCTAGAGAGCAGCATTAAATAAAAATAATTTTTTAAATTACTAAATCTGTTTAAATGGTTTTCATCTGCTTGGTTAACTTAATATCTTCCAGTTTTCCAGGTTTTTTTTGTACAAGTAAGTTGGAAGATTGCATCAAGTAAAGGTTAATAGCGTCATCTCTGAACTCAGACTGCTTGGGTTCTATTCTTGCTCTGTTACTAGCTACATAACATCTTTTTTTTTCTCATCTCTATAATGAGGATGTTAGTAGTACCAGCCTTCTTGCATTAAGTAAACTAGTCCATTTAAGTGCTCAGAACAGTTGATTCATAGTAAGTTTAAGTGTTGATCACTGTTGTGTTGTTATTTGTTCAGAGTTCTAGTTCTTAGAGCAAGTCTGCTGGCAGAACCTTTTAATGCTTTCCTTTATCTGGAAATGTCTTTATCTTACCTTTATTCCTGAAGGATATTTTCACTAGATATAGAATTATGGATTGACAATTTTTTCCTTTCAGCATTTAAAAAAATGTTATTCTATTCTCTTCTGGCTCCATGGTTCCTGTGGAGAAATCCACAGTCTTTTGAATTGATATTCCCTTATATGTATGATTTTTTTCTCTGGATGCTTTGAAGATATTTTTTCTTTATTTTTGATTTCAACAATTTGATTATTATGTATCTGGGTGTGGTTTTCTTTGAGTTTATCCTTTTGGGTTAAAAGAGCTTCTTGAATCTGTAAGCTTTATGTCTTTAACCAAATTTGGGAAATCTTTAGCTATTTTTCAGATTTTTCTTTTTCTGCACCAATCTCTTTCTCATTTTCTTCTGGTACTTTTGTGATATGAATTATACATCTTTTGATAACATATCACAGGTTTCTGATGTTCACTTTTTTAATTCATTTTTACTCTATTCTTCAGATTGTTTTTATTAATCTGTCTTCAAGTTCACTGACATTTTTCCTCTTTCATCTTCATTTTGCCTTTGAGCCTATCTAGTGAATTTTTTTAAATATTTGTTTACTTATTTATTTATTTGGCTCCATTGGGTCTTAGTTGCAGCATGCCGGATCTTCACTGAGGCATACAGGATCTTTCATTGCTACACACGGGCTCTTCATTGTGACGCACGGGCTTCTCTCTAGTTGTGGTGTGTGGGTTTTCTCTTCTCTAGTTGTGGCGTGGGCTCCAGAGCACGTGGGCTCTGTAGTTTGCAGCACGCCGGCTCTCTCATTGAGGCGCGCAAGTTCAGTAGTTGTGGCACACAGGCTTAGTTGCCCCGTGGCATGTGGGATCTTCATTCCCCGACCAGGGATCAAACCCGCGTTCCCTGCATTGGAAGGCGGATTCTTTACCACTGGACCACTGGGGAAATCCCTCTAGTGTATTTTAAAATTACAGATACAGTATTTTTTCAGTTCTAAAATTTCTATTCAACTGCTTTTTTATGGTTCTGTTTCTTTGCTAAGAATTCTTATCTTTGCATTTATTTCAAAAGGAGAATGGTTATAATAGCTGCTTAATATTATTTTTCTAACAATTCCCGTATCTGAATCACCTTGGAGTTAACATCTGTTGATTTTCTTTTTCTGTGAGAAGTGCTCAGATTTTCCTGATTCTTTTCTATGTTGAGTAATTTTGGGTTGTACCCTGGACATTTTGAGTATTATCTTTTAAGACTCTGGACTCTGTTAAAATCCTCTGGAGAGTTAGTTAGTTAGTTAGTTAGTTCATTTGTTTCAGGAATCAAGCTGATTGGATTCAGATTGAAAATTCTGTCTCACCTTATGTGGATGGTGATTCAGCCTTTGCTATACTGTCTGGGTCTGCCCAGCACATGAACCATTCAGGAGTTAGCCTGAGATGTGGGCAGTGGAGTATATTTTACTTATGTTTTTAAAAGCCTTTCTTATAATTCTTTGGGTCTGTTACATGTGCTTAGCTCAGGAGTGAGCCTGGAACTTGTGTCAGTTCATTCGCAGAATTAAGGAATCCGCCTTCTCCAGCTCTCTCCTCTCCAAGAATTTCCCTACACTCTGCAGTTCCCAGTTAATACTCTGTAAGAAATAGCTTCTGGCTAAAGGAACTGGGAATAGATGATATTTCTTGTAGAGTATTAATCCCCCGTGCTATTATGCAATTCCACACAATTGGACCACCTTCAGGGCAAGGGCAAACGAAAAGGAAAAAAAAATAAATAAATAACAGAGCTTCCTCTCACCCAAGCTTTTACACTTTAGCCAGAGAGATAGGTCTTCTCACTGGGTTCTAGTGCTTGCACCGTCATGATCGCAGTAGTACAGCTCTGTAACTGGAATTAGCCCCCTTAAGGGTTATTGACTCAAGTTCTGATTTCAGTCCCCAGTTTGCCTGCTATTGTTTATGTTCAGAGTTCTCAGGTAGTCACTCTTGGATTTTCTGTCCACATTTAGTAGGAGACAGAGCCATAGTTAAGGTTCTACTATGTTGGTCAACACCAACAGAAAAAGAGCTCTATTTTTAAAATCAGATCCCTGAGTTTATATCCTAGCATTTACTAGCATTTACTATCCATGTGACCTTGGGAAATTTACTCAGCTAGGTTTAGCACTTCCAGTCCCAGTAGCTAATTGAACTGCCCACAAAAATTCAGCATATAAGCTCCCCAAATCTGTAATTTATGCCTCACTCACTTTTTAAAGAGATCAGATACTTTTTTTTCTAAGCATCATTGACAATAATAGAGCAACCACTGTGGTTACACATTGAGACATCATTTGTCCTGGTTTTATTCTCAGTTCAGTCATTAACTTGATTTGTGATCTCTACTTAGTTTTTTAGTGCCTTCACATAGCTCGTGGAAATGTTATGAGGTCCTATATAGATTAACTTACTAAGAAAAACTATCATATGAATATCTAAATTCATAAAAAGAAAAAGTGATAAGGAGTTTTTAATTTTATAAAGAGATTTACCATCGTAATACTCCATAACGTATCTTTCAATTGTGTCTTAAATATTCAGCTAATTTTTTTGTTACATAGAATTTTCCATAATATCTATCTTATGAAATAGAAGATGAAGTCTCTAGTTAGTTTTTAATATATGAAGTAGGACTAATCTTGTTTTCTTACAGTTTGCCCCACTATCTACCATTATTACCAATTTGATCTCAGCTTCATCTAGTCAGTAACTGAACATAAACACTCAAACACATGCACTGCTATAGGGGAGGAGTAAACTTTTTCCATTCAGTGCCAAAAATGGTTTCATGCTAATATTGTTTAAAAGTTTTTTAAGGAAAAAATAACTGGATTTAAATTTTTATATCAGTGAATTAAGTTATCCCTAGTATTATTTAATACATGTTAAAACAACATGGATCATTTAAAATAAAAATTGACAATAACAGTATTGCCATCTTGAAGTGCTTCTATTTTTTAACCTAAAACCAAACATACTTAGCTTATAAAAGGCTGTAGAAGGGAGCTGGGCAGAAGATGATGGAGAGGAAGTACCAGTAATCCACTTCTTGACCTAGACGACAGTTGGACTAACAGAATCTGATATAACAATTTTGGATATCTAGAGTGTCTTCGAAGGCTTTCAGCTTCCAGGGGTAGGTTTAGTTGGTAAACTATGGTTAATTTTAGTCAATTTCAGCCCAAAATAATAGTAACTATACACTCCCCAATCCCTCAACCCCATGGCAGGCAGCCACACTAACTTGCTTGTGGGAGCCAGAGTGGGCAATTAGGACCTTGTTGTTCAAATATCAGGAATCTAGGTTCTATTTGTGGATTACTGCTTTGATTATAGGGGTACGGACAAAGGCAGGTGGCCGTTGTTGTAACCCCCACCAACTGAAGTGACTTCAAGGGGAATTAAAGGGACAGTGCCTTTTTTTTTTTCCCTTACATTTTTCTCTTTTCCCCTTTTCGGGAGCCAGACATTTAAGGATTAGGACACTCAAGAGCAACCACATACATAAGGGAATTTAAAAAGCCATTGCACATGCCCAAAGAGGAATGCAGGCTCAGAAAAGACCTGAGTTGGCCTTAGGTTTACACCTCAGACTGATCCCAACACAGAGACACTCTACCACAATCAAAAATATAGCAAACCCTGCAGGAAAGGGAAGAATGGGATTTCCAGAATTACCACATTACAAGATTCAGATACCCAGTTTTCAACAATAACAACAAAAACAACACAACACAAGATATAGAAAGAAACAGAGAAGTTTGGCCCATTAAAAGAAAAAAAAAAAAATTGACAGAAAAGACCGACTAGGATGACCAGATGGTAAACTTACTAGACAGAGACTTTTCAAACAATTGTCTTAAAGATGCTCAAATTACTAAAGATGTGAACAAAATCAGGAAAATTATATGAGTAAAATGTAAACATCAGTAACAAGATAAAAAATAAAAAGAAGGCAAAAAGAAATTCTGGAGTTGAAAAATACAACTGTAATAAAAATGTCACTAAAGGGATTCAGAAGCAGTTTCAGTAAAAGGAATCAGTGAACTTCAAGATAGGGCTATTGAAATTATCAAGTCTGAGGAGCAGAAAGAAAAAAAATTGAATAAAAGTGAACAGAGTCTAAGGGACCTGTGGAACACCATTAAGTTCTTGGTCTAACACCATTAGACCATGCTTTGTGAGAATCCCAGAAGAAAGAGAGAAAGGGGCAGAGGATTATTTGAAGAAATAATAGCTGAAAACTTCCCAAATTTCATGGAAGATATAAATCTGCAAACCCAAGATACAAAACAAACTCCAAATAGGATAAGCTGAAAGAAGCCCATATAATAATCAATCTGTCAAAAGCCAAAATCAGAGAATATTGAAAGCAGCAAGAGCAAAGACACTCATCATATACAAGAGATCCTCAAAAGATTTTAAGCTGATTTCTCATCAGAAACATTGGAGGCCAGAAGCAGGTATGGAAGTGAAACATTCAAAGTAGTGAAAGGAGAATACTGTCAACCAAGAATGCTATCACTGGCAAAACTGTCCCTCAAAAATGAAGGAGAGGGCTTCCCTGGTGGCACAGCAGTTAAGAATCCACCTGCCAATGCAGGGGACACGGGTTCAAGCCCTGGTCTGGGAAGATCCCACATGCCCACGAGCAACTGGGTCTGTGCACCACAACTACTGAACCTGCACTCTATAGCCCACGAGCCACAACTACTGAGCCTGCATGCCACAACTACTGAAGCCCGCAAACCTAGAGCCTGTGCTCTGCAACAAGAGAAGCCACCGCAGTGAGAAGCCCATGCACCACAACAAAGAGTAACTGCTGCTCGCCGCAACTGGAGAAGGCCCACGTGCAGTAATGAAGACCCAACGCGGCCAAAACTATAAATAAATAAATAAATTTATTTTTTTAAAAGAAGGAAAAATTAAGACATCCCTAGATAAACAGAAGCTGAGCAAGTTCATTACTATTACATTCGCCCTACAAAATAAGCTAGCAGGAGTTCTTCAGGTTGAAATAAAAGGACACTGTACAATAACTGAAAGCCTTGTGAGGAAATAAAAGATCTCCAATAAAGGTAAAAATATGGACAAGTATAAAAACTAGTATTATTGAAATTTTGGTTTGTAATTCCACTTTTTATTTTCTTTATTTAAATCTTTGCAATTTAAATGCATAAGAAAATTATTAGTCAGTGTTTTGGAGCACACAATGTATAAAGATGTAATTTGTGACAACAGTAACTGAAAGGGAATGAGGATGGAACAGTTTAGGAAGAGGGTTTTTAAATGCTATTGAAGTTAAGCTGGTATACATGCAAATTATACTGTTAAATTTTAGAATGTTAAGTGCAATTTCTATGGTGACTACAAAGAAAATAGCTATAAAATATACACGAAAAGAAATGAGAAGGGAATTAAGATATTTCACTAAAAAAAATCAACTAAACTCAAAAAGAGACACTAACATGGGATATGAGGAACAATGAAAGCTATAAGGCATATAGAAAACAGTTAACAAAATGGCAAAAGTAAGTTCCGCCTTATCAGTAATTACTTTAAATGTAAATGGATTAAGCTCTCCCATGAAATAATAGAGACCGGCAGAATGGATAGAAAAGCATAATCTGATGACATACTGTGAACAAGACTCTTGGTTTAGATCCAAAGACACAAATTTATTGAAAGTTAAAGGATGGAAAAAGATATTCATGCAAATATTAACCGAAAGAGCTGGTTGACTATACGACTATCAGACTAAATAGACTTTAAATTTTAAAAGGTTAAATATCCTAAATCAAAAAAGGTTACAAGAGACAAGATATTTATATAGTAATAAAAGTTTCAATTGAGTAGGAAGATACAACAATGATAAGCATTTATATACTTAATAACAGACAAATAACAAAAATAGATGATGACGGAATTGAAGGAAGAAATAGATGGTCTGGGCTTCCCTGGAGGTGCAATGGTTAAGAATCCGCCTGCCAATGCAGGGGACATGGATTGGAGCCCTGGTCCAGGAAGATCCCACATGCCACAGAGCAACCAAGCCCGTGTGCCACAACTACTGAGCCTACACTCTAGAGCCCATGAGCCACAACTGCTGAAGCCCTCGCACCTAGAGCCCAAGGTCCACAACAAGAGAAGCCATGGCAACGAGAAGCCTGTGCACTGCAATGAAGAGTTTCTGCTGCTCACCGCAACTAGAGAAAGCCTGCACACAGCAACGAAAACCCAATGCAGCCAAAAATAAAGTAAATAAATTTATTAAAATAAAGAAAAGAAATAGATGGTTCTACAATAGTAGTTGGAGACTTCAGTATCCTACTTTCAGTAATGGATAGAAAAGCCAAACAGAAGATAAGTAAGCAGATATGAGTTGAGAAACACAAATCAGCTATCTCCAACAGGCATATAAAGAACATACCACCCAACAACAGTAGAATATACATTATTCTGAAGTTCCCATGTGACATTTCCTATAATAAACCATATGTTATGCTGCAAAATAAGTCTCAATAGATTTAAACAGGTAAATGTCATCTGAAGTATATTCTCTGACCACAAAACGATGAAGTTAGAAATCAATAACATCAGGGACTTCCCTGGCAGTCCAGTGATTAAGACTCCATGCTTCCACTGCAAGTTCAATCCCTGGTCAGGGAACTAAGATCCCACATGCCATGTAATGTGGCCCAAAAAAAAAAAAAAACAATCAATAACATCAGGAAAATCCACAAATATGTGGAAATTAAACCAGTACACTCTTAAACAACCAACTGGTCAAAGAAGAAGTCATGAGGGGAATTAGAATATATGGACAAATTTAAATGAAAACACAGACTACCAAAATTTCAGTGATTCATCAGAGAAAACAGTGCTAAGAGGGAAAGTTATAGCTGTAAATGCTTACATTAAAAAGGAAAGATCTCAGAAACAACGAGCTAACATTACAGCTTACGGAACTAGAAAAAGTAATAAACCAAAGCCAAGACTAGCAGAAGGAAGAAAATAATAAAGATTAAAGCAGTGTTAAAAAAAAGAGAAAGTGGAAAAACAATAGAGAAAATCAACTAAACCAAACATTGGTGCTTCAGAAAGATCAACAGAATTGAAAAACTTTTAGCTATATTGACTAAAAAAAAAAAGAGATATGACTCAAGTTAATAAACTTAGAAACAAAAGAAGGGGTTACTACCAATTCTACAGAAACAAAAAGGACTATAAGAGAATACTATAAACAATTGTATGTCTAACCTAGATAAAATGGACCAATTCCTACAAACACAAAATCTACCCAGATAAATCACATAAAAGTAGAAAATTCAAGTAGATCTGTAACTAGTAAGAAGATTTATTCAGGGTCAAAAAACCTACCTACAAATCAAATGCCTGTACCAGATGACTTCCCTGGAGAATTCTACCAAACATTTAAAGAAAAACAGACACCAGTCCTTCTTAAACTCTTCCCAAAAACTGAAGAGAAGGGAACACTTCCTAACTAATTCTGTGAAGCCAACGTTGCCTGCAGATCAAAGACAAAGAACTGCAAGAAAAGAAAACTACAGACCAATATCCTTTAGGAACATTGATGCAAAAAAATCTTCAACAAAATACAACCAAAATCAGCATATCAAAAAGATTATACACCATGATCAACAGGGATTTATTCCTAGAATGCAACGGTAACAACATACAAAAGCAGTCAACGTGATAAACTACAGTAGCCGAATAAAGGGAAAAAAAAATCTTCTCAGTTGATGCAGAAAAATCATTTGACAGAATTCAGCATGTTTTCATGTAAATGACACTCAGCAAGCTGGGAATAGAAGGAAACTATCTTTAAATAAATAAACAAACAAACACACAGCTAACGTCATGCTCAGTGATGAAAGAGAAAGCTTTTCCTCTAAAGCAGGAACAAGTCCAGGATGCCTCCTTTTGCCACTGTCATTAAACATACTACTGGAAGTTGTAGCCAAAGCATGAGGCAAGAAAATGAAATAAAAGATATCCAAACTGGGAAAGGATAAGTAAATTTGTTTCTGTTTGACATGATCTTAAAAGTAGAAAACCCTAAAGATTCCCCCCCCCAAAAAAAATCTAATAGGACTAATAAATGTATTCAGCACAGTTGAAGATATATAATTAACATGCAGAAATCAGTTGTGTTTCTATACACTAACAGTGAACAATGCAAAAAGGAAATTATGAAAACAATTCCATTTACAATAGCATCAAAAAAATACTGTGTAATTAACTTGATCAAGGAAGTGAAACACTTGTACACTGAAAACTATAAAACTTTGCTGAAAGAAATTAAAGAAGGCATAAATAAATGGAAATACACTCATGTTTATGGATTGGAAGACTTAATATTGTTAAGATATTAATATTGCCCAAGGCAATCTGCAGATTTAATTCAATCCCTATCAAAACACAGCAATATTGTTTTGCAGAAATAAAAAAAAAACTATTCTAAAGGGACCCTAAATAGCCAAAACAATCTTGAATAAACCTCAGCAAAATTGGAAGACCCACACTCCCTGATATCAAACTTACTACAAAGCTACAATAATCAAAATAGTAGTAGTGGGAAAAAAAAACCCAGTGGTAGTGGCATTAAGTCTGACTTTTAGTCCAATGAAATAAAACAGAAAAAACAGAAATAAGCCTTTGCATATAGGGTCAAATGATTTTTAAGAAGGGTGCCAAGACAATCCAATTAGGAAAAAACAGTCTTCAGAAAGAAATGGTAATGGAAATATTGGATATCCACATGCAAAAGAATGAAATTGGACACTTACACCATATGCTAAAATTAACTCAAAATAGATCAAGACCTAAATATGAGAGCTAAAATTATAAAATTCATGGAAGAAAACGTTGGGGAAAAGCTTCATGACTTTAGATTTGGCAGCATTTTATTGGATATGACACTAAGTGTACAGGAACAAAAGGAGAACTAGATAAACTGGATTTCATCAACATTAAAATCTTTGTGCCTCAAAGGACACTATCAACAAAGTAAAATGGCAACCACCAAATGGGAGAAAATATTTGCAAATCACATACCTGGTAAATATTTAATATCCAGAATATATAAAGAACTTCAACCCAGAAGCAAAAGCAACCCAGTTTTAAAATGGGCATGTTTATCTAAGCAATGGACAGAAGTAAATTTTCTCTGGAAGAATTCTACTTCAACCTAGATCTCAAAGATTTCTCACAGATACAGTTCTAAGGAAATTAGCAGGTCACACATACAGAATAAAAGTTGACCAAAAAACATAAGAATCAAGGCATTCTAAGGATGAGAGACTACAGTTGGATCCTGAAAGACTTAAAATCCTGGTATTATCAAAAGAATAAAAATAAATAAATGTAATATATTTAGAGAACTAAAAAAGAAGCTTGAAAATTATATGTGAGGAACAAATAGTTTGAAAAAGAACTAAATATACATTTAGGTATGTAAAATATAATAATGAAAAAAAATTTTTTTAAATAAATTTATTTATTTATTTATTTATTTTTGGTTGTGTTGGGTCTTCATTTCTGTGCGAGGGCTTTCTCTAGTTGTGGCGAGCGGGGGCCACTCTTCATCGCGGTGCGTGGGCTGCTCACTATCGCGGCCTCTCCCATTGCGGAGCACAGGCTCCAGACGCGCAGGCTCAGTAGTTGTGGCTCACGGGCCCAGTTGCTCCGTGGCATGTGGGATCTTCCCAGACCAGGGCCCGAACCCATGTCCCCTGCATTGGCAGGCGGATTCTCAACCACTGCACCACCAGGGAAGCCCAATAATGAAAATTTAAAAACTTAATAGATGGATTAGATTGCAGATTATATAGAATTGAAGAGAGAATTGGGGAACCAAATAAAACTATTTGAAGAAATTATCCAGAATGCAGCTCAGGTTGACAGAAACATAAAAATGAGTGAAAAGTTAAGAAGCATGGAGGATAGAGTTAGAAAATATAAAATATACATAGAGTTCAGAAGGAGATAATAGAGAATGAAGGAAAGGAAATGGTTGAAATATAATACCAAAAGTAATCTTAAAATCTTGAAAGACATCAATCTGCAGATTTGGGAATCCAAACAAATATTTAGCAGGATGAATAAAAAGGAACCTATACCTATGCACATGGTAGTAACCCTGTAAAATACCACAGAAAAATAGATATTAAAAATTTCCAGGAAAATGAATTTTATGGTATGTAAATTATACTTCAATAAAGTTTTAAAAAGTGGAATTTTCTATATCTTGACATTATAAATTTGATTCTTTCTGATTGTGATAAGCAGTAAATGGTATGTCATTATTTACCTGTACATTTCATTGCTTAATAGCAATATTAAACATTTTACATGTTTTTTTTGACTATTTATATTTCCTCATTTGTTAGTTGAATATTCACATCCTTTATCAATTTTTAGTCTGATATGTTTCCTTATTGATTTTATGAGTTTTTTTATATGTTAAGATTTTAAACTTCACTTGTAATTTTTTTCTAATTAGTCATGCAGACTATTTATAGTATTTTGTCAAACATAAATTTCAGTTTTATGAAGATAAATCTTTAAAAATAAAATTGGGGAGACAGAAAATACAGAGTACCTAAATATAGACAGCAATTTGACTAATTGCTAACCTCTCAATAACAATAATTAAAAAGAAGATACTGGAATAGTACCTTCAATGTGCTGAAAGAAAATCTCTGTTAACCATGAATTTCACATCCAGCAAAGCTGTCATTCAATTATGAGGGAGGAAAAAAAATGTCATTTTCCTACTAAGACAAATGGGCAGATTTTACCACCAAAAGAATTTCACTTCAAAGATTTGAAGGATATTCTGGCAGAAGAAAAATTATCTCAGCTGAAGAGTTAGGATTCAAGAAGGAAAAGGGAACAATGGTTAATGTCTGCTTTATGGATGAAAAAAAGACACTGGAACTAATTCTTGAAAACAACAACATTGGGACTTCCCTGGTGGTCCAATGGTAAAGAATCCACCTTGCAGTTCAGGGGACATGGGTAAGATCCCTGGTGGAGGAACTAGGATCCCACATGCCCCAGGGCAACAAAGCCCGCATGCAACAACTACTGAGCTCGCGCACGTCAACTAGAGCCCACGTGCTGGAAACTACAGAGCCTGTGCACCCTGGAGCCTGCGTGCCACAACTAGAGAAGAGAAAACCCGCACACCACAACAAAGAACCCACGCACTGCGGCGAAACATCCTGCATGCCTCAACAAAGATCCTGTGTGCCACAACTGAGACTTGCCACAGCCAAAAATGAAAGGAAGGAAGGAAGGAAGGAGGGAGGGAGGGAGTCAAAGAAAAGAAAAGAAAAGAATAACATGTAAGTTGGGTTGATATGATTATAGTTAAATATTCTAAAAGCCCTGTGGTTTTTCTAGGAGATTAAAGATACTGATTAATTTTTTAAAGTTAATGTACATGCTAAAATTGTTAGGGTAATCACTAAAAGAATGGATATAACTTTCAAAAGCAAAGGGAAGAAATGAAATGAGGAAAACAATCAAAATAAGGCACTGAAAGGAGGGAGAAAATAAAAAGAAACAAAAAGGCAAGACAAGTACAAAACATATAAAATGTTTTTTTTTTCACTAAAGCATTTAAAATACATCAAAACATCTCCCCAGATAATAATTTCTCAGTAGAACACCACTTGGTTTTTTATATTCAAATTTTATAAATGTGTACCTCTTAGTATACCTTTGGCTGATATTTACATATAAAAATATTTACATCTACAAAATTCAGCACATTTTTTAAAAATTGGTTATTAATTAAAACTTTTTAAAGATAATTGCAGGTTGAGATGCAAATGTAAGAAACAGTACATAGAAATCCCATGTACCCTTTATCAAGTTTCTCCTAGTGGTAACACCTTGTAAAACTGTAGCATAAAATTATAATCAGGATATTGACATTGATATAGTCAAGATACAGAACGATTTTATCCCCACAAAGATCCCTCCTGTTGCCTTTTATTTCCACAGCCAACTATCTCCCACTCAGCCTTCTTTTTCTAACCTTTGGCAACCACTAATCTGTTTTCCATTTCTGTATTTTGCCATTTCAAGAATTTATATACTTAGAATCATACAGTATGTAACTTTTGGGGTTGGCTTTTTACACTCAGCATAATTCCCTAGAGATTCAACCCAATTGTTACATGGATCAATACTTTGTTCTTTTTTATTGCTGAATAGTGTTCCCTGGAATGGTTGTACCAGTTTGTTCCACCATTGAAAGACATCTGGGTCTTTACCAATTTAGGGCTGTTATGAACAAAGTTGCTATGAACGTTTATGTACAGGTTTTCATGAACATGTATAGAATTATTCCTCATTATCAGCATCCCCCTCCAGAGTGGTACCTTTGTTAACAATTGATGAAGCTACATTGACGTATCATAGTCACCAAAAGTCTACATTAAGGTTTACTCTTTGTGGTGTACATTCTGTGCATTGGGGCAAATGTATAATGACATGTAGCCATCTTTATGGTATCATACAGAGTATTTTCACTGTCTTAAAAATCCTTTATGCTCTGCCTATTCATCCCTCCCTCCTTGTCAATGCCTGGCAACCACTGATCTTTTTACTATGTCCATAGTTTTGCCTTTTCTGAAATGTCATATAGTTGGAATCATGTAGTGTGTAGCCTTTCCAGATTGGCTTTTTTTCACTTAGTAGTATGAATTTAAAGTTCCTCCATGTCTTTTCATGGCTTGATAGCTCTTTTCTTTTTAGCACTGAAAATATTCCATTGCCTTGATGTACCACCATTTATTTATCCGTTCCCCTACTGAAGGACATCTTGGTTGCTTCCAAGTTTTAGCAGTTATGAATAAAGTTGCTATAAACATCTGCGTGCATGTTTTTGTGTGGACATAAGTTTTCAGCTCCTTTGGGTAAATATTAAGGAGCAAAATTACTAAATTGTATGGTAAGAATATGTTTAATTTTCTAAGGAGCTGTCAAACTGTCTCCCAAAGTTCCTGTTGCACTACATTCTTGCCAGCATTTGGTGTTGCAGTGTTATGAGTTTTGGCTGTCTAATAGGTGTGTAGTGATATCCCATTATTGTTTTAATTTTCATTTCCCAGATAACATGTGATGTTGAGCTTCCTTTCATGTGCTTACTTGCCATCTATATATCTTCTTTGGTGAGGTATCTGTTAAGGTCTTTGGCCCATTTTTTAATTGGATTGTTTTCTTATTGTTGAGTTTTAAGAATTATTTGTTTATTTTGATTAATATTCCCCTAACGGATGTGTTTCTTCTAATATTTTCTCCCAGTCTATGGCTTGTCTTCTCATTTTGTGAACATTGTCTTTCATAGAGCAGAAGTTTTTAGTTTTAATTAGGTCCAGCTTATAAATTATTTCTTCTATGGATTATGCCCTTGGTGTTACATCTAAAAAGTCATTGCACCCACTCCTATGTCATCTTCTAGGAGTTTTATAGTTTTTGTGTTTAACATTTTGTGCTGTGACCCATATTGAGTTAATTTTTACAAAGAGGTAAAGTTTCTGTCTAGATTCATTTTTTGCCTGTGCATGGATGTCCAGTTGTTCTAGTACCATATGTTGAAAAGCCTAATTTTTTGCTCCATTGTGTTGCCTTTGCTCCGTTGTCAAAGATCAGTTGACTATATTTGTGTTGGTCTCTTTCTGGGCTCTCTATTCTGTTCCATTCATCTGTTTATCTGTTCTTTTGTCAATACCACAGTCTTGATTACTGTGGCTTTATAATAAGTCTCCAAGTCAGTTAGTATCAGTTCTCCAACTTTGTTCTCCTTCAGGATTGTGTTGGCTGCTTGGGGTCTTTTGTGTCTCCGTATAAACTTTATTTTTTTAATTAATTACTTAATTTATGTATTTATTTATTTTTGGCTGCGTTGGGTCTTCGTTGCTGCGCACAGGCTTTCTCTAGTTGTAGCAAGCAGGGGCTACTCTTTGTTGCAGTGCACGGGCTTCTCATTGTGGTGGCTTCTCTTGTGGAGCATGGGCTCTAGGCGTGTGGGCTTCAGTAGTTGTGGCTCACGGGCTCTAGAGCGCAGGCTCAGTAGTTGTGGCGCACAGGCTTAGTTGCTCCATGGCATGTGGGATCTTCCCAGACCAGGGCTTGAACCTATGTCCCCTACATTGGCAGGCGGATTCTTAACCACTGCGCCACCAGGGAAGTCCCTTCCATATAAACTTTAGAATCAGTTTGCTGATATCCATAGAATGAGTTGCTTGAATTTTGATTTGGGTTGCATGAAATCTAGATCAAGTCAGGAAGAACTGAGATACTGACAATATTCAGTTTTTCTGTCCATGAACATGGAATATCTGTCCATTTATATAGTTCTTCTTTGATTTATTTATTTATTTCATTCAGGGTTTTGTAGTTTTCCTCATGCAGAACTTGTACATATTTTGTTAGATATATCCCTAAGTATTTCATTATGGGGAGTGCTAATGTAAATGGTATTATGTTTTTAATTTCAAGTTTCTATTGTTTGTTGCTGGCATTCAAGAAAGCAATTGGCTTTTGTATATTTACTTTGTATCCTGCAGCCTTGCTATAATCACTTATTAATTCCAGGAGTGTTATTTAATCTGCAAGAATTTGGGGATTTTTCAGTTATCTTCTTGTTATTGAAGAAGTTTTAATTTCTAGTTTAATTCCATTGTGGTCTGAAAGTAGACATTGTATAATTTCTATTCTTTTAAATTTGTTAAGATGTATATTTTATGGCCCAGATTGTGGTCTATCATGGTGAATGTGCCATGTGAGCTTGAGAAGAATGTGTTTTCTGCTGTTGTTGGGTGAAGTTTCTGTAGGTGTCAGTTGATTGATGGTGTTGTTGAGTTCAACTGTGTCCTTACTGATTTTCCCTGAGTTACATCTGTCCATTTCTGACAGAAGGGTGTTGAGTCTCCAACTATATTAGTGGACTCATATATTTCTCTTTGCAGTTTTGTGGTTTTGCCTCACATAGTTTGACACTTTTGTTAGGGGCATACACATTAAAGATCATTATATCTTTTTGGAGAATTGATCCCCTTATCATTATGTAATGTCCTTCTTTATTCCTGATAAATTTCCTGACTTCGAAGTCTGCTTTGTCTGAAATTAATATAGCTACTCCTGCTTTTTTGATTAATGTTAGCATGGTATATTTCTATACATCTATTTACTTTTAATCTATATGTGTCTTTTATATTTAAAATGGATTTCTTGTACACGACATATAATTGGATCGTGTTTTTATTCCACTCTGACAATTTCTGTCTTTTAATTCGTGGATTTAGACCATTGGTACTCAAAGTGATTATAATTGGAATAATGTTTACCATATTTGTTACTGTTTTCAATTTCTTGCCCTTTTTTGTTCCTGTTTTTATCTTCCACTCTTTTTCTCTGCCACTTGTGGTTGTAGTTGAGGCTTTTATGTGATTCTGTTTTTTTCTCTTTTCTTAGCGTATAGGTTAAACTTCTTTTTTTACTTTTTTTTAGTGGTTGCCTTAGAGTTTGCAATATACATTTACAGCTAATCCAAGTCCACTTTCAAGTAACATCATACTACTTCACAGGTACTGTGAACACCTTATAATAATGAAGTTATCCTTATAACAATAAAGTTATCCTAATTCCTTCTTCGCATCTCTTATATCATTGCTGTCATTCATTTCACTTATATATAAGTATACATAAACATATATATACATAAATATACATAATTAAATGCATTATTACTACAATTTTGTACAGACTGTTACATGTTAGATCAATTAAGAATGAGAAAAATCAAAGTTTTTATTTTACCTTAACTTATTCCTTCTTTGATGCTTTTCCTTAATTTACATAGATCTGAGTTTCTGATCCCTTCTTTCTAAAGAACTTTCTTTTTAATATTTTTTTTTATTGAAGTATAGTTGATTTACAGTGTTGTGCCAGTCTCTGCTGTACAGCAAATTGACTTAGTTCTACAGATATGGACATTTCTAAAGAACTTCTCTTAACATTTCTTGCATGGCAGATCTGTTGGCAGCAGATACCCCCAATTTTTGTTTGTCCTGCACTTTTGAAGCATAATTTCACAGGGTATAGTATCTAAGTTGGTTTTTCTCTTCTCTCAACACTTTAAATATTTCACTCCACTTTCTTCTTGTTTGCATGGTTTCTAAGGAGAAATCAGATGTAATCCTTTCCTTTGTTTCTCTTTAGGTAAGAGTTTTTCCCCTTTGGCTTCTTTCAAGATCTTTTTTTTAATCACTGATTTTCTGTAGTTTGAAATGATACTCCTATGTGTAGTTTTCTTGGCACTTATTCTACTTGATGTTCTCTGAACTTTCTGGATCTGTAATTTGGTGTCTGACATTAGTTTGGGGAAATTCTCAGTCATTATTGCTACAAATATTTCTTCTGTTCCTTTCTTTCTTCTCCTGCTAGTATTCCCATTACGCATATATTACACCTTTTGTATCGATAGTTGTTCCACAGTCATTGCATATTCTGTTTTGTTTTTTTCAGTCGTTTTTCTCTTTGTTTTTCAGTTTTCAGGGTTTCTATTGATACATTCTCTAGCTCAGAGAGTCTTTCCTCAGCTGTGTCCAGTCTACTAAGGAGCCCATCAAAGGCATTCTTTATTTCTTTTACATTGTTTTTTATGTCTAGCATTTCTTTTTGGTTCTTTCTCAGGATTTCCATCTCTCTCAGTTGTATTAAATTCCTGGTCTTATAGTTTAAGCACCCCTGCCATGTCTAGTTCTGATGTTTGCTCATCTTCAAATTGTGTTTTTTGCCTTTTAGTATACCTTGTAATTTTTTTCTTAATAGCTAGACATAATGCACTGGGTAAAAGGAATTGCTGTAACAGCCCTTTATTAACTTGGTCATGAGGTTGGAGGGGGGAGCATATTTTGCTCTATAAGGTTCTTAAGGTGGGAGCTTATATTATTGATTGGAGACTTTACCTCTTTTTAAATGTATTTTTAGAAACACTGTTTTAGGTGAATCTCACAGATTTTGATATGTTGACCTTTCATTTTCACCCACTTCAATATATTTTTTTCATTTCTTTTGAGACTTCTTTCATCCATTGGTTATTCAAAAGTTTATAAACTTGGTTTAGGTTTGAAGTATATGGGAATTTTTCTGTTAACTTTCTATTATTGATTTCTAATTTTATCCTATTGTGGTTAGAAAACACACTCTGTATGATTTCAATTCTTTTAAACTTGCTGAGGTTTATTTTTATGATCCAGGATATGATCTCTCTTTGTGAATGTTCCATAGGCATAGGAGAACACTGTAGATTATTTTGTCAGGTGAAATGTTCTATAATGTCAGTTAGATCCTGTTGATTGATGGTGTTTTTTAGTTCTTCTATATCCTTGTTGATCTTCTGTCTGGTTATTTTATCATAATAACTGAAAAAGATTTTACATCAAAAATAAAGAAGGTGCTCCTAGATATTTACCCAGTTGATTTGAAAATTTATATGCATGAAAAAATCTGCATGTGAATGTTTATAAGAACTTTATTCACAATTGCCAAAAGCTGGAATCAACCAAGATATACTTCAATAGATAAATGGATAAGCAAACTGTGGTGCATCCATACAATGGAATATTATTCAGTGTTTAAAAAGAAATGAGCTATCAAACCACACACACACACACACACACACACACACACAAAAACCATGGAGGATCCTTAAGCGCATATTGCTAAGTAAAAGAAGCCAGTCAGAAAAGGATGAATGCTGTATGATTCCAATTTTATGACATTTTGAAAAAAGTAAAATTATAGAGACAGTAAAATGATCAGTGACAGTGACTACCAGGGGTCTGTGGGGAGAGGGGGATAGAGGCATGGATGAGTCACAGCAGATTTTTAGGGCTGTAACACTATGCTGTATGATACTGTAGTGGTGAAATATGGAAACATGACATTATACATCTGTCAAAACTCACAGAACTTTATATCACAAAGAATGCTTACTTACTATATGCAAATTTTTAAAAAAACATTATTTAGACATAAGATAATGCAGACTCTGACAAGAGAATCTAAATGTCTTACAAATACAGGAAACAGTGTCACTAAAGGGGATAGAGGGAAAAGACACTGATCTAAATAACTTTGGATATGAGTGGTGTTTATAAGACTAAAGGTGAAAGGAACTATACATAAGCATTTTTGTTGATAATGTTGTAGTCCATGTTGGTGTGCATTAACAATTCTGATATTACTATATTTGTACAGATCTTCCTCAGTTTGACATGGGGTTACATCCCAATAAACCCATTCTGTTATAAGTCAAAAATGCATTTAATATCTCTGACCTACCAAACATCATAGCTTAGCCTAGCCTATCTTAAATGTGCTCGGAACACTTATATTAGCCTACAGTTGGGAAAAATTATCTAACACAAAGCTTGTTTTATAATAAAGTGTTGACTATCTCAAGTAATTTATTGACTACTATACTGAAAGTGAAAAACAGAATGGTTATATGGGTAAAGAATGGTTGTAAGTGTATCATTTTTTACTCTCATGATTGCATGGCTAACTGGGAGCTGCAGCTCACTGCTGCTGCCCAGCATTAGGAGAGAATATCATACCACATATTGCTAGCCCAGGAAAAGATCAAAATTCAAAATTTGAAGTATGGTTTCTACTGAATGTATATCACTATCACACCATCATGAAGTCAAAAAATCATAAGTCAGAAATCATTGTAAGTCAGAGCCCTTACTGGGATTGAACAATTATGTAAATGGGTGATGAGTGGTGGGAACCATATTTCTCACTGATACAGTAGGAAATCACATAGTTACAAGCAAGAGGAGGAGGCTAGAATGATCCATGTGGTGTAATGGATCAGAGTTGGAGAAATCAGTATGGATTCATGTTAGGTTAAATATAGATACAAATGAGATATATAGAAATATTTGTAGATATGTATATATATGCAGGTTAGCATGCACACATATATTCCTTTGCTCTATCAACAGAGAGGACCTAAAAGAAACAACACCCCAGTAACAACAACCATACCTAATGCTCAGTTCTTGGTTTTGAATACCATTTTCCAATAAATGGAATTTCACCTCAGAGAAATGGCTGATTGTAGGGCTGGGGCAAGAAATATACAAAATGACCCTGGAGTATCTCTTAGTGCTTGAAAGTAAGGAGGTGCTCAAAAAAAAAAAATAAAAAGCTATATTATGGATGAATGTCACAGGAACATAGGAGCCAACTGACAAAGCTTTTAATGGCCAAAGATAGAACAGTTTGAGCAACAAAATAAAGTAGTATTTGATTATAACCTAAAGTATAAAATAAATATTCAGGAGTCCTTACTGATACCAATAAATAATTGAATAAATTAATAGTGAGGGAGAAGAGACAGATCTCTCTTACAGAAGATTTCCAAATAATTTATGTAGACATTCCACCCTCGAGGAGGGGACACAAAACTCCCCACTCCGTGACATGGGCTGCACACAATAACTTCCTTCCAAAGTGTACAGTATGGAAAGGAGAGGAGAAGAGTAACTTTACTGTGGAGAAATCTCCCAACTACCTCAGCTAGGTAATCAAGATTAATAACATGCATAAATCATGTCGATGATTTAATCATGTGATGATTAAATTCAGGAAAATAGTTATCTGAGGAAAAATGGGACTTGAGATCAGGATAAGGCACACAGAGTCTTTGAAGATATAATAGTCTGTTTCTTAACCTAGATTGTAGGTACATAGGTAGGTTTTTTTCATTATTGTCTACATTTTATACATACATTACAAACTGTATGTATTTAATACTTAATAAAAATTTCTTTTTAAGGGAAACAAAATTGTATTTTTCATATTATTTTATATCCATGACTCTTGTGATCAAGTTAACACCGAATATCAAAATTCTGGTATTAATCTATACTAGGACTTAGTTTTCATCCAAGTATGTCCCATTTTTAAAAATTATTCTTTATGTAATTTACAAAAATATATATATTTTAGGATTAAAAGGTTACTGTCTCATTATAGTCTCTGTAAGTCACGAAAACTTAAGACTCTGTTAAGTCTCTGTAAGTCATTTAAAAACTATAACCTGTCTATTTTTCTTCATCACCATTGCAACCATCCTAACTCACCTCTCATATTCCAACATTCTAACTGGTTTCTTTGCACCTCTTCAATCAGTTTTCCACATTGCAGCCCAGAGACATCTTTTGAAAACACAAATATTAGTATGTTATTTCTCTGCTTAAAACTTCAGTGGTATCTCATTTTTCTATGGATAAAGACTGAATTCTTTAAGATTACTTTCCAAGACCTATGTAAGTTGTCACTGCTGTCTATTTAGCAGCATCTCCCACTGTCTTAATTTGGGCTGCTATAACAAAGAACCAGAGACTGGGTGGCTTATAAACAACAGAAATTTATTTCTCACAATTCTGGAGGCTAGAAGTCTGAGAATAGGGGGCCCAGCACGGTCAGATTCTGATGAGAACCCTCTTCCAGGTTGTACACTACTGAGGATACAGAAAAGAACTCACATAGTGACAGGCGGGGTGCTCTATAGCTCTCTTTAGAGTCTCTTCTTTAAGGGCACTAAATCACATTCATGAGGGCTCTACCCTCATGACCTAATTACCTCCCCAAGCCCCGAACTCCTAATACCATCATATTGAGGGTTAGGATTTCAATATATGAATTTGGGGAGGATACAAACATTCACTCCATTCCACCCACCCACCCTTATTATTGTTACTACACACATCAGGTTCTGTCTCTAGCTTCCGAGTCCTTTGTTCATGCCATTTCCTCTGCCTGGAATGTTCTTCCCACTCTAACTGATAACACCTGTTCTTCAGGTAGCAGCTTAGATTTTCCTTCCTTCTAGAAGCCTTCCCTAACCATCCCTTGCCCTCCCCCAACTAAGACTAAAGTGCCCTTCCTGTTGTACCTATAGCTATTAACATGCCTATAACTTAGTTAACTATCTTAATACTTACTGATATTTTCCTATAAATTTGTAAACTCCCCTAGGGCAACACTGTTTGCTTATTGCCCATGGTAAGTACTCAGTAAATATTTACGGAATGAATTAATTAATTCATTCTGATAACCATACTTTATATATTTTAGAAGGTGTTTTTAAATAAGAAATTTATGTTAAATTATCCCACAATTAATCAGCAAATAGGTTCAGGGTCTTTTGTACTTGTTTTTTTGTTTTTTTCCCCTGATAGCTCTCCATTAGATGAGTTTATATTGAAATTAATGACAATTCAGTCTATCATTTAAGTTTGTGCACTAGCCAAGTTCACCTGATTTTTAAATATATTCTTTATTTTTTAAAAAACTACTGTTACATTACCATTTAATATTGAATATTTCTGGCTGTTTATGCATCTTCTCATTTGATATCTTTAAAGAAGACAAAAACTAGAACATTCTTTGAAAGGAAATAAAAATCCTATTACTCTATTTCTAATTTCCTTTTTAATTTCTGAGATTTATTTTGTAAGTATAAATTCAGGCAAATATATCTCAAAACTTTCATTGAATAAAATGTTGCTATTCTAACTATAGTGCTTACAAAATTAATTTATCTTCTGTATCAGATATAGAAATATCTAAAAATGAGAGCTAAAAGGCAAGTAATATCTGTCAAAGTTGACAGTAATTTATATTTACATATAAAAAACTAGAAGGTAATATACTGTTGTATACATACCTCGAGGGGGTGTTTTGTGTGTAATGTAAAAATGCCAGTAAAACACATGACATATAACAAGCACTAGTTAACTGTTAGATGTTAAGTTTTTCACAAGTCTTCTCAATCTCATTGCCATATCATTAATAGCAAAAGAAAAAAAATCAGGGTTTGCCCCCTTTCTCCCTGCAAAAAAAGAAAAGTGAAAAAACAGTAGAAAAGGAAGTAGGATTTCTCTAGAAAAAACAAGGTACTGTATGAGGTACTGAAACAGATACATCACAGAACATATACCAAGGATCATTCAACTTGTATTTAGTGTTTCTATTATCAGACTTTCTTTTCTTTATATCTGTATTATCCCCTTTCCGTTTATTTTAGACTGTTATTCCTCAAGTAGTGCTTGACTGTATTGAACAGAATCCATCAGCGGTCCCCGATACCTTAGTAATACGTTCTACCTCTTTATAGTGAATTTATGACTTCCAGTGTCTAATCACAATATACTTTCTAAGAGAAAAAGGGCCAGGTACTTATTAAGTATCCATTAAGTACTATATTGTACATTATGTATCCACTGTACTGTACATTATATGTCAAGGATTATATTAATGCTTGCAACAACTCAGATTTTGAAAACTACATTAAAGAGACTCAGTAACTAAGGCAAGTTTACACTGATAATAAATAGTAGTACCAAAATTCAAGCATAGTTTATCACAGTAGTTCTCAAGCTTTGCCATGGAACAAAATCAACTAGAGCGCTTAGTAAGATACTAAGTGCTAGATCTCACCCCATAGTTTTTGATTCAGTAGGTCAGGCGCCGTGAGGAAAGGAGCAGGGCAGTGTGGAACGTTTTACATTTCTAACAATTTACCAAATGATGCATATGTTGTTGGCACAGAGACCACACATTGCAAACTATTAATCTTTCAGACTGCAACGTCTTCCCACTGGTACTTCTTATCTCACATTACTCCTCTGAGTACAATGTGCTCTCACTAGATGAAGGACTTAATATACTCAAAAAGTACTTGGTGCTTTTTTTTTTGCCTCTGTGCTTTTATCTTGTTTTTCCCCTCCACTTAAAACTATCCTCTTTTTCTTGCCGTTCCCCCACTTTCCTACCTGTTGAAATATTTCCCTTTATAAATTCACTCAAGAGCTATCTCTTGCATAAAGACATACTTCATACCCTCCCAAAGAAATTTATTGCTCTTATTTTGAACACATTGTATTTTAGGATAATTTGTGTCATCACTTACTATCTTGTAGTTGTTTATATGCTTTTGTGATCTGTATTAATATTTATAAACTCCTTAAGGAATTGCGTTGCATTTATCCCATAATACTTACTGCAGGTCGTTTAATAAGTTTTGGAATATGCTAAGAATATGGTGCTTATGTTTCTCAAAATTATTAAGTAAAATAGTGTTTGTAAAAATACTTCATTAACCAAAAAGGTTTATATAAATGAAAAGTACTTTCTTCTTACAATAACTCTGGATGTTCTAGAAATGAAAAACCACATCTCAAAATTAATTTTTAAACATTCAAAGAGAACGGGGAACTAACAAAGAATTTTTGTTAAGTCTGATCTCATATTTTTGGCAAAATAAAAGGCCAAAGAGATTGAGGGGGAAAAAACAGATATAATTTCTCATGGCTATATACTAAGGCTTTTAATTATATCATACATACACACATAACACACATACAGAAATAGTGGTCTAGGTATTATGATTATTATGTACATACAGTACTGATAGAAGTTTATACCCATAGCTTTATTAACACTGCTATTTGGGTATCAACCTAGAGCAAATGAAGTATTATTGGAGACATAACAGGCCTGGGCTTGATGACCAAAAGGTTGGAATTAAAAGTATTGACTGAATTTTAATTTGTCACTAACCTTGTGGTGGAGGGAGTTAATAAAACTTGGAACATTCTTGGAAACATCCTTGGAAAATAGTTATATTCTTGGACAATATATTCCATGTTTTGTAATATTTGATAAATTAAAAATGTAGATAGACCCAACATCATTCTAAGTAAGGATAAATTTATGACCACTATACTTAGAAAAAGAAATGACATAAGTACAGTTAGAATGAACTTGCTTCATAAAATTACAAAGATCCCAGAGGCATGTATCAATCTGTACCTAAAAGACAAAACCTCAAAAAAAGACCTTAATGAAACAGACATAAATGGTTTACCTGAAAAAAAGTTCAAAATAATGGTCATAAACGTGCTCACCAACGTCAGGAGAACAATGCATGTACAAAGTAAGAATTTCAACAAAGAGAGAATATAAGAAAGTACCAAACAGAAGTCACAAACCTGAAGAATACAATAACTGAACTGAAAATTTCAATACAAGGGTTCAACAGCACTAGATAATGCAGAAGCAGGGATTGAGGAACTTGAAGATGGGGCAATAGAACTCATCCAGAAAGAGGAACAGAAAGAAAAAGAGTGAAGATAGCTTACAGGACTTACAGGACAACATCAAGCAGAATAATATTAACATTTCTAAGAATCCCAGAGAGAAAAGAGGAGGGGACAGAAGCCTATTTAAAGGAATAATTAATGGCTGAAAATGTCCCTAACATGGGAAACAGACATCCAGATCCAGGAAGCCCAGAGAGTTTCAGTAAACATGAATCCAAAGAGACCCACCCACACAAAGACATATTGCAATTACATTGTCAAAAATTATAAAGACAAGGAGGGAATCTTAAAAGCAAGAATGAAAAACAACTTTTTATATATAAGGAAACTTCCATAATACCTTCAGTAGATTCTTTAGCAGAAACTTTGCAGGCCAGAAGGGAGTGACATGATGTATTTAAAGTGCTGAAGTGAAAAAATTGTCTACCAAGAATACTTGACCCAAGAAAGTTGTCCTTCAGGGTTAAAGGAAAGGTGAAGAATTTCCAGTCACGCAAAAGCTAAAAGAATTCAGCACCACTAGATTGGCCTTACAAGAAAAGTTAAAGGGACTTCTTTAAGCTGAAATGAAAGAGTGCTAACAGGAAAGCATATGAAAATGTAAACCTCACTAGTAAAGGTAAATACATAGTTCAATTTAGAATAATCTACTCTTGTAATGGCGGTGGATTGACCACTTATCTAGTGTGAAGGGTTAAAGTAGTAAAAGTAACTATAACTACAATAATTTGTTTAGTGAATACTCAAAAAGATGCAGACTGCAACATCAAAAGCATTAAACATAGTGGGAAGAGTAAAAATGTAGAGCTTTAGAATGTGTTTGAACTTAAGTTGTTATCAGCTTAAAATAGACATAAATAAAAGTTATCAGCTTAAAATAGACTTATAAATAAAAGATGTTTTACATAAGCTTAATGGTAACCACATAGCAAAAACCTGTGGTAGATACACAAAAGATAAATAAAAAGGAATCTAAGCATACTTCTACCAAAAAAATCATCAAATCACAAAGGAAGGGAGCAAGAGAAGAAGAAAGTAACAAAGGAATTATGAAACAGCAGAAAATAGTTAACAAAATGGCAATAAGTCCATACTTATCAATAATTACTTTAAATGTAAATGAATAAATTCTCCAATCAAAATATACAGTAGCTGAATGAATTTTTTTTTAAAAAAGCACCCCACTATATGCTGCCTGACTAACTTCTCACGTAGGATACATACACATTGAAAGTAAAAGGATGGAAAAAGATATTCCATGCAAATAAAAAACAAAAGAAAGCTGGGATAGCTATAATTATATGAGACAAAATAAACTTAAACAAAAGACTGTATAAGAGACAAAGACGGTCACTGTATAATAATAAAGGGATCAATCCAACCAGAGGATATAACGTTTGTAAATATTTGCACACCCAACATAGGAGCACCTATGAATATAAAGTATATAAAGCAAGTATTAACATACCTTAAGGGAGAAATAGACAGCAAATACAATAATTGGAGATTTCAGTACTCCGCTTTCATCAATAGATAAATCATCCAGACAGAAAATCAGTAAGGAAACATTGGACTTAAATGACACTTTAGATCAGATGGAAAGCAACAGAATACTCATTCTTCTCAAATGCACATAGAACATTCTCCAGAATAGATCACATGTTAAGCCACAATACAAATCTTGAAATTTAAGATTAAAATCGTATCAATCATCTTTTCTGACTACAGTAGTATGAAACTAGAAATCAATTACAAGAAGAAAATTGGAAAATCCACAAATATATGGAGATTCAACAACATGCTACTAAACAACCAGTGGGTCAAAGGAGAAATCAAAAGAGAAATCAAAAAATATCTTGAGACACATGGAAATGGAAATACAACATACCAAAACTTATAAGATGCAGCAAAAGCAGTTCTAAGAGGGAAGTTCAGAGCAATCAATGCCTACATTAAGAAAGAAGAAAGAGCTTAAAGAAACAACCTAACGTTACACTCCAAAGAATTTTAAAAAAATAAAACAGAACTAAGCCTGCAGTGGAAGGAAGGAAATAACAAAGACCAGAGTAAAAAAAAAAAAAAAAAAAAGGAAATAGGGACTTCCCTGGTGGCACAGTGGTTAAGAATCTGCCTGCCAATGCAGGGGACACAGGTTTGATCCCTGGTCCAAGGGGATCCCACACCCCGTGGAGCAAGTAAGCCCATGCACCACAACTACTGAGCCTGTACCCTAGAGCCCGCGAGCCACAACTGCTGAGCCCACTCACCGCAACTACTGAGCCTGCGTGCCTAGGGCCTGTGCTCTGCAACAAGAGAAGCCACTGCAATGAGAAGCCCGCACACTGCAACGAAGAAGAGTAGCCCCCACTCACCGCAACTACAGAAAGCCCGCGCACAGCAACGAAGACCCAATACAGCCAAAAATAAATAAATAAATGTATTATTTTTCTTAAATGACATAGAGACTAAAAAGACAATAGAAATGATCAATGAAATGAAGACCTGGTTCTTTGAAAAGATAAACAAGATAGACAAGCCTTTAGCTAGACTCATCAGGAAAAAAGAGGACTCAAATAAATAAAATTAGGAATGAAAGAGGAGACGTTACAACTGATACCACAAAAATACAAAGAATCTACTGTGTACAAAGAGACTGCTATGTACAATTATACACCAACAAACTGGACAGCCTAGAAGATATGGAAAAATTCCCAACATCCACAAATCAGTGAGTATGATAGACCACAGTAACAAAATGACGGAAAAAAATCATATGATCATCTCCATAGATGCAGAAAAAAATTTTGAGAAAATTGAACATCCATTCATGATGAGAATTCTCAGCAAAGTGGGTATAGAGGGAACATACCTCAAAGTAATAAAGGCCATATGTGACAAGCCCACAGCTATCATACTCAATGGTGAAAAACTGAAAACTTTTCCTCTAAGATCAGGAACAAGACACGGACAGCCACTCTTGCCACTTTTATCCAAGATAGTAATGGAAGTCCTAGCCAGAGCAATTAGAGAAGGAAAAGAAATAAGTCACCCAAATAAGAAAGGAAGAAGTAAAATGTCTCTCTTTGCAAATGACATGATATTATATATAGTATACTCTATGGACTTCACCAAAAAAAAAAAAAAAAAAGTTTAATAAACAAATTTAGTAAAGTTTCAGAGTACAAAATCAATATATAAAAATCAGTTACATTTCTATGCACTAATAACAAATTATCAAGAAGAGAAATTAAGAAAACAATCCCATTTACGATTGCATCAAAAAGAATAAAATACCTAGGAATAAATTTAACTAAGAAATTGAAAGATCTGTACACTGAAAACTATAAAACATTGATGAAAGAAATTGAAGAATTCACAGAGAAATGTATATATCTTTCAAACATAAAGTCAAAAAGGAAACAGTCCTTAAATGAAACAATGGACTTAAGATATTTATACAGATCATTTCATCCAAATGCAGCAGACTACATATTCTTAAATGCACATGGAACATTTTCAAGAATATACCGTATGTTGGAACACAAAAGAAGTCACAGTGAATTTAAATACTGAAATCATATCAGGCATCTTTTCCACCACCATGGCATGATCAACTATCAATACAAGAAGAAAGCTGGAAAATATGTGGAGACTAAACAACATGCTACTGAACAACTATTGGGTCAATGAAGAAATCAAAAGGAGAAATCAAAAAATACCTGAACACAAATAAAATGAAAATACAACATATCAAAATCTATGGGATGTAGCAAAAGCAGTACTTAGAGGAATGTTTATAGCAATAAAGCCTACCTTAAGAAACAAGAAATATCTCAAATAAACAGTCTTAGCATTACACCTAAAGGAACTGGAAGGGGTGGGGGAAGAACAAAGTCTAAAATCAATATAAAGAAGAAAATAAAAATCAGAGCAGAAATAAATGAAATAGAGACTAAAAAAGGCAATGGGAAAAAAGTCAATGAAACTGGTTCTTTAAAGAGATAAACAAAATTGACAAACCTTTAGCTAGACTCACTAAGAAAAAAGAGAAGGTGTAGATAAATAAAATCAGAAACAAGGAAAAATTACAGCCAATATCACAGAAATACAAAGGATCATAAGAGAATACTGTGAACAGCTATGCATCAACAAATTGGACAACCTAGAAGAACTGGATCAATTCTTAGAATCACACATTCTTCCAAGACTGAATCATGTGAAATAGAAAATCTGAATAGATCAATCACTAGTAGGGAGATGGAAACAGTAATCAAAAACCTCCTAAGAAACACATCCAGGACCAGACAACTTAATTGCTGAATTCTACGAAACATTTAAAGACTTAATACCAATTCTTCTCAAACGCTTCCAAAAACTAGAAGAGAAGGGAACACTTCATAACTCTTTTTATGAGGCCAACATTACCCTAATACCAAAACCAGAGAAGAACAACACACAAAAAAGAAAATTACAGGCCAGTATGTCTGACAAACATAGATGTAAAAATTCTCAACAAAACATTAGCAAACTGAATACAGCAATATATTAAAAGGACCATACGCCATGATCAAATGAACTTTATTCCAGGGATGTAAGGATGGTTCAGTATCCACAAATCAATCAACATGATACATCACATTAACAAAAATGAAGGACAAAAATCATGATTATATCAATAGATGCCCTAAAAACAGCATATGACAAGAGTCAACACCCATTTATGATTAAAAAAAAAAAAACTCAATAAAATGAAGGAGCATACATCAACATAATAAAAGCCATATGCGACAAACCCACAGCTAACATCATACTGAATGGTGAAAAACTGAAAACTTTTTCTCTAAGATTTGGAACAAGAGAAGGATACCCACTCTTGCCACCTTGCCACTCTTACTCAACATAGTACTGAAGTCCTAGCTAGAGCAATTTGGTAAGAAAAAGAAATCCAGATTGGAAAGGAAGAAGTAAAACTGTCACTATTTGTGGATAACATGATTTTACATATAGAAAACCCTACAGATTCCACAGAAAAACTATTAGAAATAATAAATGAATGCAGTAAAGTTGTAGGATACAAAATCAACATACAAAAATCTGTTGCATTTCTGTACACTAAGAATGAACTAACATAAAGAGAAATTAAGGAAACATTTCCTTTTACAATCACAACAAAAAGAATAAAATACCTTGTAGTAAATTAATCCAAAGAAGTGAAAACTATAAGACATTGTTGAAAGAAATTGAATAAGACACAAAGAAATGGAAAGATAGTCCATGCTCATGTTACAAAAATTAACATTGTTAAAATATCCACATTACCTAAAGCAACCTATGGATTCAGTGAAATCCCCATCAAAATACCAATGACATTTTTGATAGAAATAGAACAAAAAAATCCTACAATTTGTATAGAACCGCAGAAGACCCTGGATAGCCAAAGCAATCTTGAGAAAAATGATCAAAGTGGAGGTATTACACTCCCTGATTTCAAATTATACTACAAAACTATAATAATCAAAACAGCATGGTATTGGCAGAAAAACAGACATAAATCAATGGAACACAACTGAGAGCCCAGAAATAAACCCATACATATATGGACAATTAATTTACAACAAAGGAGCAAAGAACATACAATGGAGAAAGGACAGTTTCTTCAATAAATTGTGTTGGAAAAACTGGATAGCACATGCAAAAGAATGAAACTAGACCCTATCTTACACCATACGCAAAAATTAACTCAAAATGGATTAAAGACTTGAATGTAAAACCAGAAACCATAAAACTCCTAGAAGAAAACGTAGGCAGTATACTTTTCACATCAGTCTTAGCAGTCTCTTTCTGGATATGTATCCTCAGTCAAAGGAAACAAAAGCAAAATTAAACAAATGGGACTACATCAAACTAAAAAACTCTACACAGCAAAAGAAACCATCAACAAAATGAAAAGAAACCCTACCAAATGGCAGAAGATATTTGCAAATCATGTATCCATAAGTGGTTAATATTCAAAATTTATAAACAACTCAACAATTTTTTTAAAATTAAAAAATGGGCAGAGGATCTGAATAGAAATTTTTCCAAAGAAGACATACAGATGGCCAACAGGCACATCAGAAGATGTTCAACATCACTAATTCAGGAAATGCAACTCAAAACCACAATGAGATATCACCTCACACCCATCCATTAGAATGGCTGTTATTGAAAACAATAACAAGTGTTGGAGAGGAGATGCAGAAAAAGGAACTCTCATACACTGTTGGTGGCAGTGTAAGTTAGTGCAGCCACTGTGGAAGACAGTATGGAGGTTCCTAAATACATTAAAAATAGAACTGTCATATGATCCAGCAATTTGACCTTTGGGTATTTATCCAAAGCAAACAGAATCCCTATCTCAAAAAGATATCTGCACCTCCATCTTTACTGCAGCGTTATTTACAATAGCCAGGACGTGAAAACAAACTAAGTATCCATTGATGGATAAATGGATAAAGGAAATGAGGCATATATATGCTATAGAACATTATTCAGTCATAAAAATAAGAAAATCTTGCTACTTGTGACAACATGAATGGACTTTGAGTCCATTGTGCTAAGTGAAATAGGTCAGAGAAAGACAAATACTATATGATCTCACTTACATATGCAATCTAAAAATAATCAACTCATAGATACAGAGAACAGATTGGTGGTTGCCAGAGGCAGGGGTTGGTGAGTGGGTAAAATACGTGAACGTGGTCGAAAGGCACAAATTTCCGCATATAAATCCTGGGGATGTAATGTACAGCATGTTGATTATCGTTAATAATATTGTATAGTTGAAAGTTTCTAAGAGAGTAGATTGTAAGAGTTCTCATCACAAGAAGAAAATTGTACTGTGTGTGGTGATGGATATTAACTTATTGTGATGATCATTTCACAAAATATGCACATATCAAATCATTATGTTGTATACCTAAAATTAATACAATGTTATTTGTCAACTATATCTCAGTTAAAAAGAAAAGCGTATGGAAAGTTTTAAATAGCTATGAACACTTTGTGAATAGGACAAGAAAAAAACAATAAAATAAAAGACAATTTTAGGTTATTTCAAAGAGTTAAAGTAGTTAAAGAAGAAACTCAATCAGAAGTTTTAGGAAAAGATTCTTATGTGACTTACCATCTAAGTTGTGAAATTTTAGAAATAGACTAATCTAATCTAGTCCTTTTGTTTTCAAATGATGGAAATGATATCATTACCAGGTCAAAGTAACACAGCCAATTATTGGAAGAGCATGATTTGAACTGTCATGAAATCTAGGCCTTCAACTCTTTATTCCAGTTTTCCATGCTTTTCCACTGTTTATGTTTCTTATCTAACCACTTGGTTTAAAAGTGGCCTGAAAATTTACAGTGATCTCTGAAAGACCTTTCTACTTTAAATTGACACTGTTTATCAATGAATCAGTTAACAGCTGAGCTCTCTAAACTCTCCCCACTGCTATTGATTTATGAGAGACCTGTCTTACTTTAAAACGTATAGACTTCCTGAGAAGCAAGAGTTTAAACATCTCACTCAACTCATGAGTGCCTTATGTGTTAGACTTTTGAACATAGATATTACTATACTAGTCATTTTTTTTAAATTTATTTATTATTTATTTATTTATGTCTGTGTTGGTCTTCATTTCTGTGCGAGGGCTTTCTCTAGTTGCGGCAGGTGGGGGCCACTCTTCATCACGGTGCGCGGGCCTCTCATTATCGCGGCCTCTCTTGTTGCGGAGCACAGGCTCCAGATGCGCAGACTCAGCAATTGTGGCTCACGGGCCCAGTTGCTCTGCGGTATGTGGGATCTTCCCAGACCAGGGCTCGAACCCATGTCCCCTGCATTGGCAGGCAGATTCTCAACCACTGCGCCACCAGGGAAGCCCCCGATATACTAGTCATTTTTAATATGCTATCTCATTGAATTCTTAGAACTGTAAGAAATATGAAAAAGTTGAAGTTAGAGGAAGAAGGTAATTTATTTCTTTAAAGTGGCTAATTTATTCTGATTTCATGTTCAGTGCATTTTTCAAATCCCCTGCACTAACCATTATTATAAAAACCTCAGCCAGAGTGAGAGCCCAATTTGTATAACAATTGGTGAATCTTTAGCTATAACAACTTAATTCCTAAAACAGTTCACATATAAAGTACAATGATTGATCTTTGTTGTTGAATGTATTTAAACCAACTATCATTCTAATTTAGTATTCATCAGGTTTCTCTTTCCTTCCAGGCCTGTATGTGGAATCAGAGGGAAAACTCTTATAATTAACTTGCCAGGTAGCAAGAAAGGATCTCAGGTAAGCTATCTTGAGATTTATATGGTTTAGTGTAAGAAATTTTGGCCACTGTGAGAGCCAAACAAAAAGTTGGAGCACTCCACAAGACTACCCTCACTTCTGACACCAATTGCAGTTCAATGCCTTCCCAAAACCACCCTCAGTTTCAGTAATTCACAAGATGGATTCAGAGAACTCATTGAAAGGTGGTATACTCATGGTTATGGTTTACTACAGGGAAAGGATACAATTTAAAATCAACCAAGGGAAGGAGTGCATAAGACAGAATAAAGGAGAGGTACCACGTGGAGAGCTTCTAATATCTTCTCCCTGTGGAATCATGAACACATTGCTCTCCGGGCATCAGTGTGTAACAACACAGGGATTGTTGCTTATCAGGGAAGCTCTAAGCCCTTAGCATCTGGAGTTTTTATTGAGGCACATCATATACTGCCCATATACCTGTAGTCTCCAACACTTTCCAAAGGCAAAATTGATACCACATTTCCCAAAGCCCCCATCATAAATCACACTGTTAGACTGTCTGGTGGCCAGAGTTTCCAGACAAACAAAGACACTCCTTTCATTTCCCAGTAACTGAGGGCAAAGGCCAGACTCTCTTTGGGTAAGGTTAGTTCTTTATTACACAAGCTACCCCCTGGCCTCTGGCCAAGGCTTTCTTACAACAAAACAATCATATTTGTATGGCTGGCCATCTATATTTAGTACAGCACTTATATTATAGACACAACATCAGTAGCAGTGTGAATATGCCTAAGATTTGGAGGAGCCAGAGTGGGATAGGAATAGATTTAGAGAAACAGGTAATTCATCCTCTAAAGCCATTATACAAATTTTCATATTTTTGTACTCATTTACTGATTTTTCATCTTGATCTACTATTATTTGTACCCTATGATACATTCTCACAGAGCTATTTACCATAGAAATTAGCTCTCTTGCTCAGGCCAATCATTTCCCATTGGTATTGCATATTGAGGAGGCTTTAATTCAAATTCCCAGTATATATGACCATCAATATCAGCATATAATCTTATTAACAATACCTGTATTATAACATATCATGGTATATTAGTAAATATAACCTGAAAAATAAGAGTCAAAAGATACTGGCACATTACTGGAGTCCTACACAGGCATTAACAGTTATCCTAGTCGTCATCATATCATATGATCAAAACATGTCCCAGAGCGATGTTCCTCAGGTTTACAGACTTGTCAGGTTCCAAAAGCAGGAGTAGTCTCAGCAACATATGGCTTTTCCCTTTCTGGCATCTGCTACAGCTGAGCCAAGAAACAATATCATCTTTGTTCTAAGCTTCTTTTGAGACACCAAGGTAATACTGGATTTCCCTTGTTGCATAACGCATTTATTCATTCCTTTACCTTCAACTGCCATTCCTCCTTCTCTCCATTTATACTCAGACATTTCCTTTGAGCATCTTTGAATGAGACCGTTGGTTTGGCCACTGGGCTGGCCCAGATTGCCATCAGTAATACTAGTTTAGCAAGTACTTCCCACTCAGTCCATTTCATTCATATAAGATAAGGTTAAGGTTACATAGGTACCGAGCTAGTAGGCAGTCTGAAACACCAGGCAATATAACTGCATTTACTGTCATGCCCAATTTGGCCAGGTGGAATAAGACATAGTCTACACCATCAGGCCCTTAGGAATTCTGACATAAAGATTTAAAAGTATAGTTACAGTTTGGGCTTAAGAATCATCCCTGCTTCTGGCACCCACAGTTGCAGCCCTGGTCCTAGGAACATTACATCAGGTAGAAAAGAAGAAAGTGGAGGTGACGTGGGGAAAAACGAAAAACGTTAATCGTAAAGAGAAAAGTATAGTTGTACAAGCATCCTTTTCCATCCCCTCTTCCCAGAAAAGTAGAGGAATCTGTCTAGAAGGAACTCTCACTTAGCCTCCCTATTGTTGAGTGTGATCACACACTAATGAAGGCTTCATGACTTTATCTTCTCATATTTTAGACAACAAATGTTTCAATTGCCCGTTTCAATTTTCTATCATACTATTGCTCTGAGGATGAAAGTGTTCCTTGGTCTGAAGAAGTGTGCCTCCATGGTCATTGATACAATATCTTCTGTTCTGGTCCTTTTATAGTACATTGAACATTTGCATCTACTCTGGGATAAGCAAAGCTCATACCAGAGTAAGTGTCTATACCTGGTAGGACCCATTTGTAGCCTCCAGGGACTAAAAGCATCAGTTCAACATGACAGCTATGTGTAGGACTTTTCCCCTGTGGAATTTGCTGCATAGCCCTCTGCCTCTCTGTCTCTCTTTTTAGCAGACAAAACAGTTCTTATTGGCATTTTGTGTCTCAGAGTGTAAGAGGAATATATCTAGATTCAGCCCATCTCTGCATTGCTACAGACCTCCAGTGTCCACTCATTTCATGGACCCAGGTGGCCATGTCAAGCAAGTACACCAGGATATCTGCTCGCCATTACCAATCAACTTCCAGTTCTGGAAGGGAGTTCTTCTTGTGCGCATTAACATAATCTACTTTAATATACCCCTTATGTTCCCAGAGTGATTTCCACAGGGCCATGTCCCATACAGGTATTCCTTTAATAGACCAGTTTTCCATTGCCCATCTGCCTGACCATACCACCAGGCCATTTGGACACTTCCCGTGACTCAGTAAAAACCCAAACATAGGGGCAAACATGTAGTTCAGCCCATCGAGCTGATTTGTTTTTACCTTCTTCAATCAGAGTGGCGGCCTTCCAAACAGGATGCTGTCCCTGCACCTTGGAATTGCCATCCATAAACCAAGCAGCTCTTTGTTGATCAATAGAAAGCTGTTTATAGGGCACCGCCCAAGTGGCCCAAGTGGCCATAGGATCCAGCAGCTCCTCAGGTGGTTCCGAAGTCAGCCCTAGGTGAAAAGAGGCTGCCTGCTCGTGAGTACCTCCTTGCATTCTCCTGGTAGCATGATTCTATATGCAACATTTCCATTTTATTATGGAACTCTCCTGGGCATTACCGTCCCCATTAGAGCTTTTCTCTGAAATTACCCAAGACCTTTTGGATATTTCAGGTTTTAGGATTATTTTGTGTCCTTTAGTCATAAGGGCAGTCTCAATTAAAGTCCAATAGCAAGTAGTAATTGTCTCTCAAATGGAAATTTTCTGGTCCAAAATCCCAGCAGTTGTTGTTGGGTGGCACTCACAAGTTTTTGCTATAAGCCCAGTCTGCACTCCACACAGGGCTTTTGTACAGCAAATTAATGAACTGTGTGGGCCCATTTAGCATGTCCAATTATATTGGTGGAAGAGTGGATTTACATGCCTGCTGTTTTACAATATGAGGTAGGGGATGAATTCTCCAGTCAGACCACAACATCCATGCCCATAATACATTCAGGTAAAGGAGATTCACCACTTCACATAAAGTTCACTTTCCAAACATTCTGATTCTTATCCAAACATTGACCTTAATCCCATCAACTATTGCGTTCCTATATCTTCCCATTCTAACTGTACCCATTAGGATTTCAACAGGTTGTAGATCACAGTACATGAAGCTCCCATGTCAAGGAGTCCCAGAGAAGTCTCTTCTCTGTTTCCTGATGATTTTAGCCATTTGTGTGCATATGGCCTTGGAGTTCTAAGGCCTGGGTTGGGTCAAGGGATCCAGACCCTTTTGTCAGACCTTATATTGATTAGATTATGGGTCCATCACTTAAGGTGATTCTAGGTAAGGTTTCTTTGCTTCCTAGCTTTTTTAATTCCTCCAAACCAGGGTAAATAGAGATTTGTTTAGGACCCCTTAATGTTAGGAGACCAGCAGGGTCTCCAGTCTGTCTATTCAGCCCACAGCAGTGCTTCTTTAAGACCTCTGTTTTGTCCCCATCAATGCTCACTTTTTTCATACATTTCTTAATAACCATTTAAATATTTCCACCCTGCTAGGACAAGTCCCTTGAATCGCTTGTTTCTTTTTCCCCATTTTCTTATGAATCAGTCCAACTTTATTTACTGTTTATTGCTTCAACATAAATTTTTCCTTGGGAAGCAGCTCTGAGGCTAACAGCTATATGTCAGACCATTCAGAGTCCAAACTTGGCCCAGCCTCAGGATCCACCCCAACATTCTCCATTACTTTTGTTTTAGCTAGTACAGATACCATTAACCAAGAAATTGTGTGTTTACTTTGTTTTTTATCATTTTGCATTTCTTGTGCTTTGACATAACTCCTTAGGAGTTAGATCTTTCATTTTAAAACTTCATTGCTAATTTTATCTCCAGTAACTAATTACAGTACAGCTGCAGTTCCATACTGTGGGTGACCCTGTGTTCATCTAGGCTCTAAAGATTCATTATCCCCCACCCTCTCTTCCTTCCTCTTCCCAGATCACAAGTTTCAGTGAGTCAGGGTCTTTCTATCAAATCCCACTTCTTAACACCAACTGTAAGGAGTTTTGACCAACTGCAGAAGTTAGCCAGCTACAAAGTTGGAGCACTCCATAAGACTGCTCTCATTTCTGACACCACTTGCAATTGAGGGGATTTCTAAAATCACCCTCACTTTTAATAATTCACTAGAAGGGCTCACAGAACTCACTGAAAGCTGTTATACTTATGGGTATGTTGTATTACAGGGAAAGAATACAGGTTGAAATCAGCCAAGGAAAGAAGCACATATGGTAGAGTCTAAGAGAGGTACCAAACAGGGAACTTCTGGTCATCCTCTTCCACGGAATCATGGAAGCATCACCTCCTCTTAGCCACAATATAAGACAGTATACACAGAGTATTGCTAACTATGTACATTCTCCTTTGCCTTTGGTGTTCAGAGTTTTTATTAGGACTTGATCACATATTGCCCACATGGTTGACCTAGTCAACCACTCCCAGTTCTTTCCAGAGGCAAAACTGATACTGTGTTTCCCAAAGCCCTCATAGTAAACCACATTGTTAGACTGTTCAGTGGCCAAAGCCCCCAGGCAAACAGAGACACTCTTATCAGGCATGACATAACACGGAACTAGAGATCACCTCCCAAAAGCTGAGAGTAAAGGCAGACCTCTGTTTGATTAAAGTTAAATTCTTCACTATACAATTTTTTCCAGTAGGTTAAAAGATTAGATACCTTCCAGGTAGTCCATAAATTGTAAGATATTTCTTTACATATTAGATTTTAAGGTAAGTTACTTTAAATGTAAAAGAGAAAGACCTCTGCTCAAACATATTCCCCAAACATATCTGGCCTTATGTTCTGATTTTAAAATTCTCACCTATTTTCTTTTGGTGATACAATATAGGTAATAATGGATATATTTTGAGCATTAGCTGCCTGTCCTCCTTGCTTGGCATCCTGCAATAAATGCTGTACTTTCCTTCACCGCCCCCTAAAAAAAAAGAAACCAAGGGACTATATTGACTTTTATGCTGTACAAACTTATACCTATTTTTACATATTGTACAACGTTGTCTAGCTATACTTTATGATTGTAGTCAGAACTTTAGCTCTCTGAATAAAATAGTTCAGTACTCAATTGGTTTGTTAGTTCTAGTATCCTTCTCTAACCAGAAAGGTAAAAATTCTTACCTGCTCTCTCATAATGTATCTTTAAACCCTGAAGTTGTATAGAAATTTTACTTAAAAAAAAAAAAAATGTACTGTGTGCTTATATAGTGTAGTTCTTCAGCTTATGGAGAATACTGTAATATATACCATGCTTACTTCATATTTTGCATTGCAAGGACAATACATTAAATATGATTCATTCTTAAGACAGATGGAGAGAAAATCACAAATAAATCCAAAATTTGTGATCCAAAATCACAAACACATTTGATTGCTGCCATTTTGTATGCCTATAAAAATGCTTTATCTTCATTTTTTTTTCTTCCTCTTGCATACAGGAATGCTTTCAGTTCATACTGCCAGCCCTACCTCATGCCATTGACCTTTTACGTGATGCCATTGTAAAAGTAAAAGAAGTGCATGATGAACTTGAAGATTTACCTTCCCCACCACCACCTCTTTCCCCTCCTCCCACAACTAGCCCCCATAAACAGACAGAAGACAAAGGGGTTCAATGTGAAGAAGAGGAAGAAGAGAAGAAAGACAGTGGTGTTGCTTCAACAGAAGATAGTTCTTCATCACATATAACTGCAGCAGCCATTGCGGCCAAGGTAAGCCTGCTGAGAGAGACCCAGAGATCTAAAGGACCCACAGGTAAATGTATTGATTTCATGTCTCTTTCCATCCCATTCTTCCATAAGTTAAATATCACTTCAGGGCATCCTTTAAAAAGAACAGGGATATTCATGACACTCCACAGCTGTATTCCCTCCATTATGTAGAGTTCTTGAAAGCATTGAAGTTTTGTTCTGAGTTCTGAGGCATTAAAAATTCTGCTGTTATCTATTGAAGTAATAACTCCAATGATAAACAATGTGACGTTTAAGAACTCTTTGAAGATGTCATTTTTGTGATCATAGTAAATATACAATGTTCATGTGTTCAGCACATCAAATGTTCACAAATTCTTAGAGGAGCACCAAACTGAAGGTAAGATACCTAAGGTGGTTCAAGAAATTAGCTGAGGAAGATTAATAAATATTTTTTTTAAAGACAAGACTTTTCAGCAGTTAAGTAGCACTTATTTAACTATTGGACACAAATTACCCCAGTCATAAAGAGAAGAAATGGATGTAAGATATTCGTGTTTTTAATTTAATAAAGTAATAAATATTATTAAAACAGCATCAAAGTATTACAAGTTCTCTTTGAACAATTCTGGGAGTAAATATAGTACCATGAAGTACTTCAGTAAATTTAGTTATCATCTTAAAGTCACAGAACATGATTTACATTATTATCCATACCTAGTATAACCCACCTTGTACACTTTAAAATCTTCAGACAGTAGCATATCACTTCTGGGAGTAATGATTGTTCACTGAGAGTGTAAAGATTGAAAATCTAATCACTATATGAAGTAATTTTTAAAGTTTTATGGCTCATCCAGATACTTTGGCTATGAGCATAACATGAGAGGATTTTTTGACAATGTATATATTGGAAAGGATCATAGAGATCATTTGGAAGTGTCCATTCAGACAACAAGTAAGTGGTTCTTTCACTAAAGACGGGATTATTCTGTCTCCAGATCCATTCAGTGATCCATTAAGTCCTTACTTAAGGCTAGTAAGTATTTAAGTTGTGCGTGAGGTTTGTTTTGTTTTTATGGAAATGATTGATGAAATACATTATTAAATCATCGTATGTTCTCTTTCTTTTACTCTTAATTAAAAGAGTTAAAAGTACCATCAGTTTCAATCTTAAAAAAAACTTGTACCATTTGAAATCTAAGCTAATTTTGTCATTCTTCATTGGAAAATTTTTGACATTCCATTGTTCCATTTGTTTTCACCCTTTTTCCTTTCCAGTCATTTTGCTTGTATAGTTTCATGTTTTCTTGTCACTATATTCATAGTTGTTATGTGTTGTGCATTAGAAGCATCCATTCTACACCAGTCCTGCTGTTATCATGGCACACGGTGAGCAGCCCATCCCTGGTCTCATCAGTTATTCCCATGATGCAACAGGCAGTGCAGAGGAACCGGTAAGACAAGAGGCTTTTGCATTAATGATTTTGCAGGCATACAGCTTACCTCCTATCCTTGGAGGTAGGCTATAGCATATGACGGAAGATGTGTTTTATTCTGAAAGACCTTCACTAGTGCTTTTTTGTGAAAGTGTAAGTGCCACTGAGTATCTTCCATCAAGGAATATAATAGAGTTTCTCCTGTACCTAAAGTACTCTAACATCATTAAGATTTTGTAGTATGTGGCAATGAACTTTCATCACATGACTTTCAAGAAATTCATTGCTCAGAAGTTAATTTTTTTCTTTAGTAATTTCATCACGTACCTTAAAATAAATTGCCTGGCTTAATTAAGTTAATCCCTTAAGAGGATCACATTAAGTTTTAATATCCAAACAGATTGGTCAAGATAATATTTAATTTGTATTAATCTTGCTTTTTTTCCTTATGATTTTGCATCTTTTTTTCTTTTCTTTCACTGTGTTCTCATTACAACCATTTAGAAAGTTGAGTCTTTGTACAAATTCTGATATTACTGATCTTCATATAGAAACTTTTAAGGGTCTGTATCACTTCTTTCAGTCATTGGCTGAATGATACTTTGTAAAAAGTGTCAGGCTAGGAAAGATTAAACTGATAAGTAGAGCTGAATAAGCAGTGACAATTTAAACCATGGCTGCAAAAGAAACCTCAGTCCCTGATATGAATATAAAATGAGAAGGAAAAAGAAGAAAAATAAGTAATAAGTGTAATTTTGTTTTTAATCCTTAGGAAGAAAAAACACCCAGGATTTCAGGGGGATGCAGGGAGGAAAACTAGTATCAGTCGACTCTTGGGAGCTAAACTACCAAATGATGACTTTAACGCTTATATTCAACAAGCCATGCCTGGTTGGAAACAAACTTAGCTAAGTCAAAGGCCAAGTAGAAAATGTAAATATTGATTAATAAAATTATTAATGAATTCCAGTTGACAACTGAATTCCCCAGCTATAGCTTTGCTATAAATTATAAACATTCCAAAATGTACCAAACTGTCTTTTGTATTCTCATATTATAAAGCAACCACAGCAACTACAATAATTATCCTGGTTTTCAAACTAAAATATTTGGAAGTTTCGTATTCATAACCAAGCTTTTAAGTTATCATATTCTGAGTTTCATATTATTACACAGAAAATGACTTGAATAGCTCTTCAATAGTTAGCTCCTAGTGATCTGAATACTGGTTATTGCCAAACTGATCAACTTGCTTTTTCAAGAAACAAAGAGGCTTGAGAAGTGCTTCTCATAATGGATATTTGTTAGTTGCCTCTCCAGCAGCCATTTCCCATCCCTCTTTCTAACACTACACCGCATTTTCCAGTCATATAGTTTGGGTGAGACTGACTAATCCTCCAGGGTAGGTGGCTTAGTACAATCAGCATATCCATTTCACATAACCACAGTTTTTAGTTCAAGAAACACATAACTCAGGTCAATAGGAGCAAGTGGGTCTCATCTCTTAGATTTTATTTGAATGACTAGGAACATAGACTCTCTGTTTCCTATTGAATATGAATGAGGAAATATACAACTCGAAGAATTCCTATCTTGGAACCATGAAAGTAATGCCTGCCAATAATGGAGCCAACTGTAAAGAAGCATTCCTAAGAAATGGGAGAGAAAGAGAGATACTCGGTCCTGTCACATTTTTCAACCACTTACTCCAGCCCCTGTTGAACTATATCTGTCTCTTGACTTTTCAGTTACCTGAGCCAATACGTTACTTTGAAAAAGCTAATTAGAGACAGAGATGGGTAAACTGTTGTCTGCAACCAAAAAGCATCTTAACTAATAATTCTCAGTATGTAGTGTCTCATCAAAGAGCTGAAAAGTCTTCCTTATAATAACTGAAACATAGCAAATAGGAATCCCTGAAGTTTCATATTTGAGTGAGAAACCTGATTCAAGAGAACAGAGAGTAGGGGACTGTGACACACGGGAGGAAAAAAGGAAAAATACATCTTGCCCCTCTGTGATTACTAAATAAGTGTAAAGGTCTTTTCAAGGAGACTGGATCCAAAGCTGAAGAAATTACAACTATACTTTGCATAATGCTTGTATTATGCTTGCAAAACTCCAAGCATAATGAGAGGCAAGGAGGAATTTAAGACAAAAATAGCCATGGAGATACATAATAAGAAATCTTGTCTTACTGACAGAAATTAAATCTTCTGGAGAAGTCCCACATAATAATGATGGTCCCCAAGCTCCACTGGATGCAAGAAAATCTGCTGCTTGCCCTGGGAAGAAAAAGCGTTGCTGATTTCCTTTTGGGAAAGGATATGGAGAAAACAAATATGTTAGATTGATATGGCTAGTCAGGAAGAGTCTATCTTCCTAGGGCATTTATTTGGAACTTCAGAGAGAAAATGGTAAGAGTTAGCAACCTGCCACTCTTACAGATTTGCCTGGAGATAAATGATACTGTTACAGAAGACCAGAAACACTTTTAAAGTTTTGGTCAGAAAATTGAAGAATATACATATTTATATATAAATGGTTTTATTGTTTCTTCCTATCCACGATGATTTTAGTATATTAAAATAATATTAATTGTCAGTCACTCTTCTAAACATTTTACATATACCAACACTTTACATACATTGTCATTTTACTTATGAGAAAATTGAAACACAAAGAGGTTAAGGACATATAACCAGCTAGAGACTAAACTGGTATTCAAGTCCAAGCAGTCTGGCTCCAGAATCATCACTCTTGACCTCTCTGCTATAGCAACTCAGTGCAAGAGAGAAAGAAAAAGAACGATGTTATGGGAGATGACTAGCTAGTTACAAATTCTTCTAAAGAATGAGAATTAGGATTTTTGGACCTTGGTTTGGAATACTTGAATGATAAAATGCATTGCACAACCTAAGAACTGTGAACAGTAGGCTGTATTTACTCTGGAAGTTTGCTGGTCCAAGCAACAAAGCTTTAAGCTATAAGCACAATTGGAGTCAGAAATATATTTAGATAAATCCATGAAATCAAATACTTCGGAGAACACAGTATGATATGTGTTAAAGGATAATATTTTTAAAGGTTGAATCATAACATTCATAGAAATATATAATAAATGTGTCAATTCTATTTAATTAATGAGAGAACAGTAAGCTGTTAAACCAGTTCAAAGAAAAAAAATCAAAGGACACATACATATATCAACAGTCACAAAGACTGGGGTGAATTTATAAATAGATACAAAATTGGTCAGTATACACAGGGTAATAATCAATTGTTCCTTCTCAAGACAAAATTTATTTGCATTTCTGTAGACAATAGTTTGCATTAGCATTAGTTTTCTATAACTTGCAGAGTTGTAAAATAGTGAAAGTAAAAAGTACAGATAACCCAGAAGAGTATACAAATCAGGACATTTAATAATCTTTCTTGCCCGTTTTCCTGACAACTCTCTACACCCCCAATCATAATAATCTCATAATGATTTTTGTTGCAAAAAAATGGCAGATCTCATTAGTTTGGGCTTGATTATTTATTTAGCTGCAGCAAGGTATTAATTAACCAGGTAGCTTCTGTGAGTTTGCAAATACTGAGGTTGCAAAATTAACTTCTTTCTGGAAGTTTTCATAGGGAATCTCAGATTTTACTTTTAAAAGTTTCTATTTTTGCCATTCCAAGTTTAGGAAACCAAGCCCCAGACAATCTCTTCACCCTATTTCACCTGCAGGTACCTGTTACTGGGTGAATTCCTCTCTTCTCCAGGTCACCAAAAGTTCATTACCATATATAAGTGACCTTCCTTACCACATGCAAGGCTGAGACCCTCTACTTCAGGTACCAGGTCATTTTTCCTGGGAGGGCTTTGTAGGTATTAGCTTCGTGAGTACAGCCAGTCTTTGTTCTTCAGAAGTGGTAGACATATCTGATTAAATGGGCACCATTCTCAAACATGACACAGGTAAGTCCTTGGTTCCACCATCAATTTGTCCAATTATATCCTGTTAAAAAGGAAGACATTCTTAATAAATCTATGGAAATCACTATATTGTCAAGAAAAGTTAGCAGACATAGTAAGAGTTTCTGAATTCTGAGGGACTCAGTGAGAATCAAATATTTTTAGTTTTAAGAAATCAGGATCTATGAAATTGTGTGGGTTATATATAGATTGAGAAGAAAGAAAAAGTTTCTTCACATACCCTGAAAATAGAACATTTAAAACATCAATAATATTCCGAACAAATAGCCACGAAAAAATTCTTCTGTTTACTCAGTCCTGTGTAATTAATTCTCATTCTACTAGATCTTAGCTTAGCAGTTTGCTTTCATGAAGCTTTCAGCTTCTAGACTAATTAGAGTTTTGGAAATACTAACCCAGTCCACTATTATAGTCTAAAATTTATCTAAGCAATATCACTTCAGCAGTCTGTACCCAAGAGTATATTCTTTGAAGTGTCAGTAGTTGGAAGTATCTGGTACAGTTCTTTCTATGAGGCTTGTGAAACTGTCCTTCTTGTTAAATGCACAAGCTCTGGTCTGTAGCTTACAGCATAACTTTTAGGTAAGCATCAAAATCCATCTGTAGATGACAGGAACTTAATAGCTGTAGTTACTAACTGTAACCACTAATATCAGAATGGCAGGGAGTAAAATTCTCTATTGAGGGATGGAATATAACTATTTCATGAGTTTTTAAGCAGTATTTCCCCTTACAGTAAAAACATTAGGGACTGGGGGTAATTGACGATTCTCCAGGGCCTTTACACAAAGCACAAAATTAATGAAATGGTTATATTAATAATATTTTGCTTATATAAACTTAACCTAGAGAGGACTGGGCTTCTCTTTTTTTTTTTTTTTTTTTTTAATTTTTTTTTAATTTTATTTATTTATTTATTTTTGGCTGCGTTGGGTCTTTGTTTCTGTGCGAGGGCTTTCTCTAGTTGTGGCAAGTGGGGGCCACTCTTCATCGCGGTGCGCGGGCCTCTCACCATCGCGGCCTCTCTTGTTGCGGAGCACAGGCTCCAGACGCGCAGGCTCAGTAATCGTGGCTCACGGGCCCAGTCGCTCTGTGGCATGTGGGATCTTCCCAGACCAGGGCTCGAACCCGTGTCCCTTGCATTGGCAGGCAGATTCTCAACCACTGCGCCACCAGGGAAGCCCTGGGCTTCTCTTTTGATATGACGACTTCCCATGAAATTTATAGTTGTAACTCATCAAACAAATCTAATTATATCTTTCATCACTCTTTATCTATGCTGAAAGAACGAATTTCTGTGATTTCTAGGAGACTGCCAGGAAATCTCAAAGATAGTTTTCAGTGAAAGATACCCTGAAATTTTTTAATAATTTGATTTGATTTAGAGTTGTCGGGAAATTTGGACACTTGACTTAAGATAGGATCATGGATGCCTGAGAAATAATTTTTTGGTTGCCGTTTTTTATTAAAATGACAATAAAGCATTTTTAAAAGCACAAAAGGTAACACAGTTATTAAGAAGTAACTCTTTCATAACTGAGGAACTTTTTGTTCTTTTTCCCCTTAAATACTCAAGCATATAATAAAGTTAACATATAGCAGAGAAAATTATTCTGGTAAGACACAGGATCTCTGCTATCTAGGCAGATTACATAGATAGTGGGTAAAAGCACTAATCAGTAAGCCAAGGAAAGAAGCCCATCAAAATTAAGTGAACCTTGTTTTAAGTGAATGTGTATTTTAACACATTTTATAACTTATTTTCAGGCTCAGGCATTATAAATCAAAGGAAATAATCTTCACTTTCCAAGTTTTATCTTTCATTATGTTCTTTCAAATATTCTGGAACAAACTGATACCTTGCTTTAGGATTACAGTTCTTTCTCAAGTGACCCACAAGATGAAAACTATCTTCATAATAATATAATGATATAGTTTATTTGACATGCAACATGTTAATCATTGCTTTTTTCAAATGAAGTAATAAGTTCATAAAATTTTTGTTTTGATTTCTAATTCAGTAAATATTGATAGTTATAACCCACATGTACAAAAGCTCTACGAGTTCTAAATAAATTTTAAATGTGTAAAGGGGTCCAGAGACCAAAACGTTCGAGGACTGCTGCTTTAGGGCAATTTTTTTTTTTCCCTTAAAAAAATAAAAGCACATGCTCAGTTGTATATCTCTATCACTGTTGCTTCTGCTATAGTCTCAGCGACTCATATTAAGTATAACTTTTAATGAAAGTCACTTCTATTTCACAGAGAAAACTTAGGGTAGATAATTAAGAACTATCTGATATACGCATATATTAGCAGACAGCAAAGCTCATGAACATGCATAATATAATTTTCTACAGCAACATGCAATCCTTTGACTACTTGATAAAGTAGCAAAAAGGAACATGTTCATAAATATGACACAAATTTCTAGCATCTTTATAGCAAATAAAAATAAGCAAAAGTATATAAACTTAAAATTATGATTAGTAATCAATGCAACAAAAGAAAAAATAGATAAATTGGACTCCATCAAATTAAAAACTTTTGTGCATCAAAGGATACTGTCAAGAGAGAAAAAGACAACTGACAGAATGAAAGAAAATATTTGCAAATCACATGTATGAGAAATGATTAATATCTAGAATATAAAAAGGACTCCTGCAACTGAAAAAAAAAAAAGGGAACCCAATTGAAACATGGGTGAAGGATTTGAATAGACGTTTCTCCAAGGAAGGTATACAAATAGCAGCGTGCACACAAAAAGATACTCAACATCACTAGTCATTAGAGAACTGCAAATCAAAACCACAATGAGATACCACTTTATATCCATTTGGGTGTTTTATTAAAAAAATAAAAAACAACCCCCCCCCAAAAAAACAAATAACCCAGAAAATTAGTGTTGGCAAAGGATGTGGAGAAATTGGAACCCTTGGGCATTGCTGGAGGGAGTATAAAATGGTACCACCACAGAGAAAAACACTTTTGTGGTTCTTCTAAAAGTTAGCCATGTGATCCAGCAATTCTACTTCTACTTATATACCCAAAAGAATTGAAAGCAAGCACTAGTACACCAGTGTTTATAGCAGCTGTATTCACGATGGCCAAAAGGTGGGAACAGCCCAAAGATAAATGGATAAACAAAATGTGTTATACACATATAACTGAATATTATTAAGCCGAAAGAAGAAATGAAGTTCTGATACATGCTACAACATGAATGAACCTTGAAAACATTATGCTGAATTTAATAAGCCAGAAATAAAGGACAAATATTGTATGAGTTCACTTACATGAGGTACTCAGAATAGTCAAATTCATAGAGGCAGAAAATAGGATAGATGAAAGTGGAGAGTGGGAAGTTACTGTTTAAAGGGTATGGAATTTCTCTTTGGGATGATGAAAAAGTTCTGGAAATGGATAGTGGTGAGGTTTGCATTACATTGTGAATTTGCTTAATGCCATTTCATTGTACACTTAAAACTGGTTTAAGTAGTAAATGTTATTTATATTTCACCATAGTAAAAAAAATTTACTTATGATTAGTACTTGATGTTTCCTATTTTATCTTATTTAAAAATTATCTAGGCTTCTAATGATTATCCATTAATTTAATGTAATGCACTCCAAAGTTTAAGTTACCTAAAGATCATGGAAATTATGTTCACGCTGACATGCATTATGTAGGAATGATGTAAGCTTCTTCAGTCAATAAACCTGTATATGTTTAGGGAAAGCAACCCAAGAAAAACAAAATGTGTACTTATATTTTAACATTAAAAATTATTTAAGACAATTTTTAAACCAAAATTATTAAGCTAGTCATATTTGCCAAAGATTTACCCTAATTATATGAACTTGGATTTTTAAAATATTTATGAGTTAGTTTCTAGTAGAAGATCCTTTTTTAAGTCTAGCATATTTGAAGTATTAGAAATTCAGTTTATTTTGGGAAATATTGGAATAATTAACTTATTTAGGCATTTATCTCTGTAAGCCAGTCAGGACAGAGCTCCTTTAACTTCAGAGACAATATAGCTTTATACTTCCCAGAGATTGGGAAACATTTCACAATGGTAAAGGGTAAAGGTCTTTCTGAATTACAGATAAACACAGAGAGAGCTCATAATTTCAATTCTGCAGCTTCAGCCACAGGTCCAGAGTAAATACAGAAACACAAAAACTGTGTCAAAGACCTGTTCTCCTTCCCAGGGGACACCAATTTCTTAATTGTTTTGAGCTCAAAATGGAGAAATAGGCAAATAAAACTACAAGTAGGACTACAAATAGGATTATCTGTCATCTTTCACCCAACAAAGAATGGACATCTATAATACATTTACAGAGATCACCAAGTGATCAGACCATAAAAGCAAAGTCTCAAGCATTGCTGCCACCAGGAAGCAATAATTTCCTGGCAGTGCACAAACTAGAAACAAAGACAAAACACAAATCAAAAAACAATGAGGTTGGGGCTTCCCTCTTGGCGCAGTGGTTAAGAATCTGCCTGCTGGGTTTCCCCGGTGGCGCAGTGGTTAGGAATCCACCTGCCAATACAGGGGACACAGGTTCAACCCCTGGTCCAGGAAGATCCCACATGCCGCAGAGCAACTAAGCCCATGTGCCACAACTACTGAGCCTGTGCTCTAGATCCTGAGAGCCACAACTACTGAGCCTGCGCTCTAGATCCTGAGAGCCACAACTACTGAGCTGCGTGTCACAACTACTTAAGCCCACGCGCCTAGAGCCCACGCTGTGCAACAAGAGAAGCCACCACAATGAGAAGCCTGCGCACTGCAACGAAGAGTAGCCTCCCTCGCCACAACCACAGAAAGCCTGCGTGCAGCAACGAAGACCCAACGCAGCCAAAAATAAATAAATAATAACAGTAATGTTAATAAAATAAAAGAGATGATATTTAAAAAAAAAAAAAGAATCCACCTGCCAATGCAGGGGACACGGCTTCGATCCCTGGTCCAGGAAGATCCCACATGCCATGTAGCAACTAAGCCCGTATGCCACAACTACTGAGCCTGCACTTGAGAGCCCCAAGCCACCACTACTGAGCCCACATGCCGCAACTACTGAAGCCCATGCACCTACAGCTGGTGCTCTGCAACAAGAGAAGCCACCACAATGAGAAGCCCGCACACTGCTACAAAGAGTAGCCCCCACTCACCACAACTAGAGAAAGCCCGCACGCAGCAACGAAGACCCAACACAGCCAAAAATAAATTAAATAAATAAATAAATTTATTTATTTAAAAAAAAAGTGAGGTTTTGTTTTCTGTTTTTGTTTTTGTTTTTTTTAGTTTTTTTAAACCTAAAGAAACAGTCATCTAAGTAAAGTTCTGTTGGTATTTGGGATTCACTTCCAATTGCCAAGAAAATATACTCGTAGGCTTAAGCAAGTGCTTAAAAGTGCACTCCTTACTATACTACAAAGCTACGGTAATCAAGACAGTATGGTACTGGCACAAAAACAGAAATATAGATCAATGGAACAGGATAGAAAGCCCAGAGATAAAACCACGCACATATGGTCACCTTATTTTTGATAAAGGAGGCAAGCATATACAGTGGAGAAAAGACAGCCTCTTCAATAAGTGGTGCTGGGAAAACTGGACAGTTACATGTAAAAGAATAAAATTAGAACACTCCCTAACACCATACACAAAAATAAACTCAAAATGGATTAAAGACCTAAATGTAAGGCCAGGCACTATCAAACTCTTAGAGGAAAACATAGGCAGAACACTCTATGACATAAATCACAGCAAGACCCTTTTGGACCCACCTCCTAGAGAAATGGAAATAAAAACAAAAACAAATGGGACCTAATGAAACTTAAAATCTTTTGCACAGTGAAGGAAACCATAAACAAGACCAAAAGACAACCCTCAGAATGGGAGAAAATATTTGCAAATGAAGCAACTGACAAAGGATTAATCTCCAAAATTTAGAAGCAGCTCATGGAGCTCAATATCAAAAAAACAAAAAACCCAATCGAAAAATGGGCAGAAGACCTAAATAGACATTTCTCCAAAGAAGATATACAGATTGCCAACAAACACATGAAAGAATGCTCAGCATCACTAATCATTAGAGAAATGCAAATCAAAACTACAATGAGGTATCACCTCACACCAGTCAGAATGGCCATCATCAAAAAATCTACAAACAGTAAATGCTGGAGAGGGTGTGGAGAAAAGGGAACTCTCCTGCACTGTTGGTGGGAATGTAAATTGATACAGCCACTATGGAGAACAGTAAGAGGTATGGAGGTTCCTTAAAAAACTACAAATAGAACTACCATACGACCCAGCAATCCCACTACTGGGCCTTTACCCGAGAAAACCATAATTCAAAAAGAGTCATGTACCAAAATGTTCATTGCAGCTCTATTTACAATAGCCAGGACATGGAAGCAACCTAAGTGTCCATTGACAGATGAATGGATAAAGAAGATGTGGCACATATATACAATGGAATATTACTCAGCCATAAAAAGAAATTAAATTGAGTTATTTGTATTGAGGTGGATGGACCTAGAGTCTGTCATACAGAGTGAAGTAAGTCAGAAAGAGAAAAATACTGTATGCTAACACATATATATGGAATCTAAAAAGAAAAAAATGGTTATGAAGAACCTAGGGGCAGGACGGGAATAAAGACGCAGACCTACTAGAGAATGGACTTGAGGACATGGGGGGGGGAAGGGTAAGCTGGGACAAAGTGAGAGAGTGGCATGGACATATATACACTACAAAATGTAAAATCCATAGCTAGTGGGAAGCAGCCGCATAGCACAGGGACATCAGCTCTGTGCTTTGTGACCACCTGGAGGGATGGGATAGGGAGGATGGGAGGGAGATGCAAGAGGGAAGAGATATGGGGATATATGTATATGTATAGCTGATTTACTTTGTTATAAAGCAGAAACTAACACACCATTGTAAAGCAATTATACTCCAATAAAGATGTTAACAAAAAAAAAAGTGCACTCCTCTGGCAGTGCTGTTTACCGGTTCTATTAGGTGAATCCATTGGACATCTCAGTGGATGATCTCTAAAACTGTTAAAGAATTATTTTTTAAGTTAAAATCATGTCTTTGTTACACATACCAAATGAATACATATCAAAGATGCTATTTCATTCATTAATTAATGAGGGAACCAGAAAGATGTTACAGCTGGTTAACAGGAGAATTCAAAGAACACAAGTATATAGGCATTGGGAGTGCTGAAATGAATTTACAAGTAAATGCAACACTTGGTGATTACCTGCAAGGCAGTCCATTGTACTTCCATGGTACAAGAGGATCATTTGGACAAAAACTATTTACATTACTCTCAGTTTTTTACAACTTAGATTTGTAAAATAGCTAAAAGACTAAACAGTGTAGATAATTCAAAATGGTCCACTACACAAGACACCTAATAATATTTTTGTCCATTTCAGAGTCTTTCACGATTTTTCCTGGCATATGAAAGGAATACAATAATGCATGGATGTTTACAGAATAAAATAAAATTTCTGTTCAAGATGTCCATGTGCTTAATGTGCTTTTTTATTCTTGTTTATTTGTTCCTACTCATATGGATGCCACATAGCAGAATTTTTTAGAAGGTTATGTTATCTTTAGTAATAAATGTTTGACTTTCTCAAAATTTTAATGGAAAAAACCGAGACGTTTTTATATCACTACTATAGTTGTTAATGTAGGGATTGAGTTATTAGGATGCTAGTTGTTTTTTCCTAGCATTAACCTTTGAGTACTGTGGACTGATGATGTATGCATGTGTAGTAAACCTGTAGTAATCACTATTTGGGCCAATAAGTATACGTTCTTATAAGTTTTTCACAAAGATTGCTATTATTATCAATAAAATAAGTAGGAAGCTGTATTAAACTACGTAGACCTTTTTCAAATCTGGGAAATAGTATGCATTGTGCTTTAACAACATGAGCTTTGGCATCAGATAGTTTCTGTTCTGCTAGATTCTACATGATCTGGTTCTAGGCCCTTCCCTTACCATCTCTTCCTCTCCCCTTTGCTCACTAAGTTTACATCCAGCTTTTTTCCTGGCTCTCAGCACATGCTGTTCCCACTACCTAAAAGCTCTTAACCCCACTCTTTACCTGGCTAACTTGTGTTTATTTTTTCTGTTCCAGTTTCAGTGTCTCCTTATCACAGAAAGACTTCTCCTCCTCCAATCTAAATTTTTCTCATAGCTATTCTCTCTCATAAGACCTTGTTCTTTTCCTTTATAGCACTTACCACAATTTACAATTATATACTTATTCATGTGTTTGATTTCTATATATGTAGACTATAACATCCATGAGACAAGGATCACATATGTTAGTTTATATGATTTATCCATCATCTGACACAGTTTGGCACATAGTATATACACTGTATGAATATTTGTTAAATATGTTTTATGAAAAAATACAATGCATCATCCAACTAAGTTCACAAGACAGATACAAAAAACCAAAATATATTTAGCAATCCCCATTATGTACAAGGACTTTTCCGTGAGATAGACAGATAATCAGCATATTCTCTCCCTATAGTAAGCAAATGTATTAAGCAGCTATAGTAATAATGATAATATTGATAGATAGCTTTAAATGCTAATTATGTAGCAGACTCTATTCTAAGTGTTTTAGACAGATACACCATCAGAAATTGATACTGGAATGCAGGTATCAGCAAGGTTATACCTTTTTATTTTCCTGGAAGGCAAATTTATATGGAATAATGTAATAAGAACTCTGATTACTACCATTGAGAACAACAAAAATCCCAAATGACTTTAGTAAGTATAAACAGTTGTTAAGAAACAAACTCGTATGAATATTTACATTTTGATGTTTATTAAAAAAGATCTGTTATAGTCAAGCCTCATAAGTTCTCTGTCTAGATAAAATCATAAAGTGTGGCTTTTCTTTATAAATATAAATCATAAATTCTTGTGGATTTTTTATACCATTGATTTTAATCTAAATCCAAGTCTTCACATTTATTCTTGTTTAATTTCATTTTGCTGCATTTAACTGATCAGTCTACCCCAAAGAGACATTTTTTAAATCTATATCAGACATTTGGTATTTTACCTGTCTTTTCTAGTGCTGTCACCTGCAAATATGCTAATCAAGTTGTCATTCAAGTCACTGATAGAACATTTTTTTAGGATAGGCTGTTTCACATACTACCAGAAACTCTACGGTTAAATGCTTAACTAGCTAATATATGTTTCTCTTCTAGCCCATCAAAACACACTTTGTCCATCTTGTTCCAAGAACTTTTAAAATTCTCGTCAAATATATGACTTGTCAAATACCTTAGTGAACTCAGGATACTCTGGTTTGATACTTTTGTTCTTTAGTAAAATTTTTATAACACTTAATCGTAACACTTTAATTGGTGGTCTGATCAGTATTAGAAGCTCTGGGAAGACACATGATGTATTTTTTTTTTCTGAAATAACCCATTTAGGCATTCATATATAATCTATTTTTATTATTAGTTCAGGTCCTATATTGCACAATTGGATGTATAGTAGGATTTTTAAGAGAGTGCAACCTACCTTAAAGGTCTCTAAATAGAGACGTTACCAGGAAAGGGTTCATATGATAGAGCTAACCATCAGGCTGACAAGGACTGCAAAAGCCTTACAATGGGGACTGGCAAATTGTTGCCATGGAAGCCATACTCCTTCATACATGGCTGTTTTGGGAGACTCACTTCAATTATTATAAATTTGCTCACTAGCTACCCAAAATTAAATCCAAATAACATCTTCTGTTGTATGTCTTGCAACTTTTCTGTAAGTTTGAATATTTTTTCAAAACAAAAAAATATTAAGTGGTAAAAGTAGTGAGTCAAAGAAGAAATGTATGCCCACTAAAGAATTTCTCTAGCATCAAAATACAAAGTTGTATGTTTACTTTATTGGTATTCTTACTGGTGTTTCAAAAGACAGAGTTTATAAAGGGAAATGATAGTTCGGCTCTGTATTCTAATTTTGATAATATAATTCTCCATTTCTTCTTTTAGAAATGTTTGCCCAATCAGTCTAAGTAGCTTTCGGACAGAATAGCTACATAACTAGAAAGAATCAGCACAGTTCCTAAGAAAATATGTATTCCAATTATAATTTCCCTTATGAGGAAAATTCTATTGTTTAATAATTCACAGTTGAAATTACAGTGCATATCCTCAGAAGGTTTGAGATCAACTGAAATAAATTGTTTTCCCTATCTTCTCAGTTGCATAAGATAATAGGAATACAGATTAGTGCTCTAAAAGTAGGAATGCTATTTCTTTTGGAAGTTATTTGGCATTTCTCCTTATTTGTGCTGACTTACCCACTACGAATTCTGCTTGCTCAAGAACCTCACTACTTAGCAAGCCTTTCATTCATCTCTTGACTCCTTTATATACATTAATGAATTGCAGTTTTCAGACTTTTACGTTTTTTCATCTCCTCATTTCCCCTATTCTCTCCTCTTGCTTATTATATTAAAATAAAGATCACCAAGGCTAAACAACTATCCTTTCTGCTTAAACTATTTTTCTGAGTTAATACTTTGTTCCATTCCTTCTATCTCAAAGAGAGCTTGTAATTCTCAAAGTTGGTGGCCACTTCTGCTTCTTTATTATCAAAGAATAAATTATTATCAGCTGTGTACAAGACATTGTGCTCATTTTTTTTACTTCTCTCAGGCTCTTGAGTACATTGATCACTTTTTAATTTTTGAAACAATCCCTCCCATAGTTTTCATCACTAAAAATATTTTATTGTACAATAATACATGAGTACATTCTTTTTATTAAAAAATAAAAATAAACATGGATAAGATTGACATCCGCTTGAACCACCCTCTCATCTCATTCTCATTCGCTTTCACACACCCCCCAGAAGTAAATACTTTTCAATAAATTAGAGGGGTATCCTTTAAAACTATTATCCTTTTCTGTACAAGCGTAGTAAATAAAATCCTAACAGTTTGTATGTGGTGTGTGTGTGTTTGTGTATGTATTTAATTAAGAGAAGGAGAGAGAAACTTGACAAGCTGCTTCTAAAATTTATACAGAATGGAAATGCAAAGGACCAAAAATAACCAATATACTCTTGAATAAGAAAAAGAACAGAGTGAGAAGATCTGCTCTATAAATACCAAGACTTAAAATGATATAAAGTGTGTTATTGGTGCAAGAATTAACACTTAGATCAATGGAACAGAATAGAAGCCTAAAAAATGCCAACACATATGGACACTCTGTATATGACAGAGTCTGTACTGCAGATTAGTGAAGTTCTTTTTCCAATAAATGATGCTGGGACAACAGGCAGTCCTTATGAAAAAATGAAATTGATTCTCGTATCCCATACAGTATCCAAAAAAAAGTTCTAAGTTTTTTAGAGACGTAAATATGAAAGACAAAACTATAAAGCTTTCACAGATTTATATAGGACAAAATTTTCATTGTGCTGGATTAGGGAAAGATTTCTTTTTAAATATATAATTGAAGTAAAAGTCACATAAATTCAACTTGTTTATTAGGTGTACAATTCAGTGGCTTTTAGTACATTTACAATATTTTGCAAGCATCACCTCTAATTCCAGAATATTTCATCACCCCTCAAAAAATACCACACCCAGTAAGTAGTCACTCCCCATACCTCCACCTCCCATCCCCTATCAACCACTAATTTGCTTACTGGTTATGTATTTGCCTACTCTGGACATTACATATGAGTGGAATCATACAGTATGTGGCTTTTTTTGTCTAGCTTCTTTCACTTCACATCATGTTTTCAAGGTTCATCTGTGTTGTAGCAGGCATCAGTACTCCATTTTATGGCTGTAAAATATTCCGTTGTATAGATGTAATGCCTTTTGTTTAGCCACTGATCAGTTGATAGACATTTAGGTTGTTTCCACTTTTTGGTTATTAAAATAATACTGCTATCAGCATCGGTGTACAAGCATTTGTTTGAACACCAGTTTTTGATTCTCTTGGATATACACCTAGGATAGAACCATTGAGTCATATGATAATTCTGTGTTTAACTTTGTGAGGAACCGCCAAATTGTTTTCCACAGAGCTGCACCATTTTACTTACCTAACAGAAATGTATGAGGTTTCCAGTTTCTCTACATACTCAACAACGTTTGTTATTTTCCTTTTTTAAAAAAATTACAGCCTTTGAGTGAGTGTGAAGTATCTCATTGTGGTTTTGAATTGCATTTCCCTTAATGACTGATGATAATGAACATCTTTTCATGTTGCTTGTTGACCATTTGTATATCTTCTTCAGAGAAATGTCTATTCAAGTCTTTTGCCTCATTTCTTAAAATGAGGTTTTTTGTTTTTTTTTTTTAAATGGGTCTTTTGTTCTGTTGTGAGTATTCTTTATATATTCTGGATACTAAACCATTATCAGATATATGATTTGCAAATATTTTCTCCCATTCTATTGGTTGTCTTTTCAACCTTTCTTGATAATTCTGTGATGTACAAAAGTTTTTAAATTTGATGAAGTCCAGTTTGTCTAAATTTTCTTTTGTTCCTTATGCTTTTGGTATCATATCTAAGAATCAATTACCAAATCCAAGGTAAAGAATATTTATCCCTCTGTTTCCTTCTGAGAATTTTATCATTTTTAGCTCTTACATTTAGGTCGTTGATCCATTTTGAGATAATTTTTGTATATCATGTGAGGAAAGGGTAGAACTTCATTTTTTAAATGTGGCTATCCAGTTGTTCTGGCACAATTTGTTGAAAAGGTTATTCTTTCCTATTGTCTTGGCACCTTTGTCAAAAATCACTTAACCATAAAAGTATAAGAGGGTTTATTTCTAGACTTTCAATTCTATCCCATTGATCTATATGTCTATCCTTATGGCAGTATTACACTGTTTTGATTACTGCACCTTTGAAGTAAGTTTTGAAATTGGAAAGTGTTTTTCAAGATTGCCAACTTTGTTTTTCAAGATTGTTTTGGCTGTATGGAATCCACTGAGATTCCATATGAATTTTAGGATGGGCTTGTCTATTTCTGCAAAAAATTCTATTAGAATTTTTTTTCCAGTTTTCGTGATTTTTTTTTAATTCATCTTTTTATTGGGGTATAGTTGCTTTACAATGTTGTGTTAGTTTGTTGGAATTTGATAGAGATTGTATTGAATCTGTAATTCCCTCTGGGTAGTATTGCCACCTTAACAATATATGTCTTTCCATTTATTTATGTCTTTTTTTTTTTAAATAAATTTATTTATTTATTTTTGGCTGTGTTTGGTCTTCATTGCTGTGTGTGGGCTTTCTCTAGTTGTGGTGAGTGGGGGTTACTCTTCGTTGCGGTGCACGGGCTTCTCATTGCAGTGGCTTCTCTTGTTGCGGAGCACAGGCTCTAGGCGAGCGGGCTTCAGTAGTTGTGGCACGTAGGCTCAGTAGTTGTGGCTTGCGGGATCCAGAGCACAGGCTCAGTAGTTTTGGCGCACGGGCTTAGTTGCTCCGTGGCATGTGAGATCTTCCCGGACCAGGGCTCGAACCCGTGTCGCCTGCCTTGGCAGGTGGATTCTTAACCACTGCACTACCAGGGAAGCCCTATTTATGTCTTTCTATGTTTGGTAATATTCAGTGTATAAAGTCTTGCACCTCCTTGGTTAAATTTATTCCTTAATATTTTATTCTTTTTGATTCTGTTGTAAATGGAAATGCTTTCTTAATTTTCTTTTTTAAAATTTTCAGTGTTAGTGTATACAAATACAACTGATTTTGGTGTGTTCCTCGTATGTCCTGCAACTTTGCTGAATTTATTAGTTCAAATATTTCTTTCTGTGGAAAAAAAAAAAAAGTGTCATCTGTGAATAGAGATTGTTTTACTTCTTCCTTTCCAATTCAGATGCCTTTTATTTCTTTTTCCTGCCTAATTTCCCTAGCTAGAACTTCTAGTACAGTGTTGAAAAGAAGTGGTGAGTGCAGACATCCTTGATCCTGATCTTAAAGTAAGCTTTCAGTCTTTCATTAAGTAGAATGTTAGCTGTGGGGTTTTCATAGATGCCCTTTATCAGGTTGGGAAAGTTGTTTTCTATTCCTAGTTTTCTGAGTGTTTTTGTCATGAAAAGGTGTTCTATTTTGTCAAATGCTTTTTCTACATCATTTGGATTCTGGGATCATGTGGATTTTTTCTTCATTCTATTAATGCGTTGTATTACACGTTACTATATTACACATTGATTATATTTATCATGTTGAACCACCCTTACATTCATGGAATAAATCCCACTTGGTCATAGTATATAATCCTTTTAATATGCTGTTGGATTAAGGTGTTTTTTTTTGGTTTTATTTTTTATTTTTTTTAACATCTTTATTGGAGTATAATTGCTTTACAATGGAGTGTTAGTTTCTGCTTTTTAACAAAGTGAATCAGTTATACATATACATATGTTCCCATATCTCTTCCCTCTTGTGTCTCCCTCCCTCCCACCCTCCCTATCCCACCCCCGTAGGTGGTCACAAAGCACCGAGCTGATCTCCCTGTGCTATGCGGCTGCTTCCCACTAGCTATCTATTTTACATTTGGTAGTGTATATATGTCCGTGCCACTCTCTCACTTTGCCACAGCTTACCCTTCCCCCTCCCCATATCCTCGAGTCCATTCTCTGGTGGGTCTGTGTCTTTATTCCCGTCTTGCCCCTATGTGATTGGTTTTAACCTCCTCTCTGCCTTGGGTGCATTGGGTAGTACTGGACAAGATTTTTTTAAAGTTCATATGGTGGAGATTAGCCAAGAAGATTATGAAAGTGAAAAAAAACTAAAGTGGGATTTGCTTTACCAAATGTTAAAACTCACCGTAAAGCTAACTATAAACAAGAGTATGGGGAATTCCCTGGCAGTCCAGCAGTCAGGACCCCACACCCTCACTGCTGAGGGCCTGTGTTGGATCCCTGGTCGGGTAATCAAGATCCCGCAAGCCACACAGCACGGCCAGAAAAAACCAAAAAACAAAACGAGTATGGTTTTGGCTCTCTGTAAAATAGAGTGCAGAACAGATCCCAACAAAGAACATGATATACAACAAGGGGAGCATTTCAATTCATTGGGGAAATGTTGCTGACACAGTTGAATGTGGATTAAGTTTTATAGTACTTTATTTAGGATGTTTGCCAAACATCTATATTCATAAAGGATATTGGTTTGTAATTTTCTTTTCCTATGTCATCTTAATTTGTCTTTGGTATCAGGGTAATACTGGCCCTGTAAAATAAGTTTAGGAAGCCTTCCCTTCCATTTTCTGGAAGAGTTTGTGAAGGATTTATTATTTAGAATTATTTAATTCTTCTTTAAACATTTGACAGAATTCTTTGATGAAGCCATCTGGTTCTGAGCTTTTCCTTGTTGGAAGCTTTTTTCTGATTACTGATTCAGTCTTTTTACTTGTTATTTGTCTATTCCAGATGTTCTATTTCTTCTTGAATCAGTTTTGATAGTTTTTGTGTTTCTAAGAACTTGTGTGTTTCCTCTAGGTTACCTAATCTGTTGGCATATAATTGTTCATGGCATTCCCCTTACAATCTTTTTTATTTCTGTGAGATCAGTAATAATGTTCCCACTTCATTAGTGATTTTAGTAATTTGAGTTTTATCTTTTTTTCTTTTGGTCAGTCTAGCTAAAAGTTGGCCAATGCTGTTGATATTTTCAAAGAACCAATTTGGGTTTTGTTGATCCTTTCAGTGTTTTTCTGTTCTCTATTTCATTTATCTCCACTGGAATCTTTATTACTCCTTCCTCCTCTTTTTTGGGAGGTTAGTTTGCTTTTCTTATACATTTTCCTCTGAGCATTCCTGTTGCTATATCCCATAAGTTTTGCTGTGTTGTGTTTTCATTTTCATTCATATCAAAGTATTTTCTAATTTCCATTGTGATTTTTTCCTTGACTCATTGGTTGTTTAAGAATGTGTCTAATTTCCACATATTTGTAAATTTCTCAGTTTATTTCTATATTGATTTCTACTTTTCTTCCATTATGGTCAGAGAAGAAACATTGTATGACTTCAGTATTTTAGTGAGACTTATTTTGTGCCTTGACATTTGGTCTATCCTGTAGAATGTTCCATGTTCACTTGAGAAAAATGTGTATTCTAATGTTATCAGGTAGATTGTTTTCTATATGGTTACTAGGTCTAATTGGTTTATACTCTTGTTCAAATCTTCTGTTTTACTTGTTGATCTTCTGACTAGCTATTCTAGCCATTATTGAAAGTGTTGAGAGCATTGAAGTCTGCCAATTTTATTGTTAAAAAATTTTTTTCTCTCTTTAATACTGTTGGTTTTTGTTTTATGTATTTTGGGGCTCTGGGTAAATGTTTATAACTGTTTTGTCTTCTGATGAATTGACCTTTTTGTCATTATTTGAGGTGTTTGTCTCTTTGAACAGTTTTTGCCTTACAGTCCATTTCATCTAATATTATTATAGCTATTCCAGCTCTCTTTCAATTACTGTTTGCATGGAATATTTTTTTCCACTTTTTCACCTTCAACCAATACGTGTCTTTGTATCTAAAGTATATACTTGGATCATGGGGTGTTTTTTTTTTTTTGAGGGGGGTTTAATCTATTCTGCCAGTCTTTGCCTCTTAATTGAGTAGTTTAATCCACTTCCATTTAATGTAATTACAGATAAGGTAAGATTCCTTCCAGTTCACTGTTTGTTTTCAGTGTCTTTTGTTGTTGTTCTTGTTCCTCATTTCCTCCATTACTTCCTTCTTTTTTGATTAATAGATATTTTTTCCTGTTTTTCCTCTCATTTCTTTTACCAAATATTTTTTAGTTATTTTCTTAGAGATTGCTGTGAAGGTTACAGTTAACATCTTAATTTATCTTAATTTATCACAATCTAGTCTTAATTAATACCAAGTTAGTTTAAATATTATGCAAAAACTTTTCACTATCTCCCTCACTTATATTGTTATTTTAACAAATTATATATATATACATTGTGTGCCCATCAACACAGATTTATAATTATTCTTTTATGTAGTTTTCTTTTTAAATTATATAGGAAAAATACAGATTCATGACCCAAAATATACATTAATAGTGACTTTTATATTTACCTATGTAGAGTACCAGTGTTGTTTATTTCTTTACATGAATTCCAAATTACTGTCTAGTGTCCTTTCATTTCAGCCTAAAGGACTCCATTTAGCATTTCTTGTCAGGCAGGTCTTCTAGCATTGAACTCTCTCAGTTTTCGTTTATCTGAGAATGTATTGATTTCTCCTTCATTCTTGAAGTGTAGTTTTACCAGGCCGAAAAATTTTGGTTGACAGATTATTTTTCTTTCAGCATTTTGAGTATGTGTTCCCACTGCCAACCAACCCCTTTGCTTTCTTTTGAAAAATCAGCTACAATTCTTATTGAGGATCTCTTGAGTTGCTTTTCTCTTGCTGCTTTCAGGATTCTCTCCTTTCACTTGCAATAGTTTGATTATATATCTAGGTGTAGATCTCTTTGAGTTTATCCATCTTGGGGTTGTTGAGTTTCTTGGATGTGTAGATTCATATATTTCATCTAATTTGAAAGTTTTCAGGCATTATTTCTTCAAATATTTTCTCTGCCTCTTTCTCTCTTCTCTGTGGGATTCCCATTATGCATATCTTGGTACATTTATTATTGTCCCACAGGTTTCTTAAACCCTGTTCATTTTTATTTATTCTTTATTTATTTCTGCTCCTCAGTTCATCGATTGTTTCTTCTGCTTGCTCAAATCTGGTACTGAACCCTTGTAGTGAATTTTTTATTTTAGTTATACTTTTCAACTTTAGAATTTCTATTTGGTTTCTTTTTATGATTTCTGCCTCTTTATTGATATTCCCTTTTGGTGATACATCATTATCTTGCTTTCTTTAGTGCTTTTCCATGGTTGCCTTTAGCTTTTTGAATATATTTTAATTAGTTAATTTAAAAGCTTTTTCTAGTCAGCCCAGTGTCAGGACTTTCTCAAGAATAGTTTCTATTTCTTCTTTTTTTTTTTTTTTTCCTATACATGGGTCATACTTTCTTGTTTCTTTGCATACCATATAATTTTTTTGTTGAAAACTGGACCCTTTGAATATTACTAGTAGCAACTCTGGAAATCAAATTCTCTCCCCTCCCCAGGGTATGTTACTGCTGCTTGTTACAATTGTTGTCGTTTGTTGGTTGGTTAACTGTTCTGAACTACTTTTTTTTTTTTTAACATTTTTATTGGAGTATAATTGCTTTACAATGGTGTGTCATTTTCTGCTTTTTAACAAAGTGAATCAGTTATACATATACATATGTCCCCATATCTCTTCCCTCTTGCATCTCCCTCCCTCCCACCCTTCCTATCCCACCCCTCTAGGTGGTCACAAAGCACCGAGCTGATCTCCCTGTGCTATGTGGCTGCTTCCCACTAGCTATTTTTTTTTTTTTTTTTTTTTTTTTTTTTTTTATTTTTGGCTGCGTTGAGTCTTCATTTCTGTGCGAGGGCTTTCTCCAGTTGCGGCGAGCGGGGGCCACTCTTCATCACGGTGCGTGGGCCTCTCACTGTCGCGGAGCACGGGCTCCAGACATGCAGACTCAGTAGTTGTGGCTCACGGGCTTAGTTGCTCCGCGGCATGTGGGATCCTCCCAGACCAGGGCTCAAACCCATGCCCCCTGCATTGGCAGGCAGATTCTCAACCACTGCACCACCAGGGAAGCCCCTAGCTATCTATTTTACGTTTGGTAGTGTATATATGTCCATCCCACTCTCTCACTTTGTCCCAGCTCACCCTTCCCCCTCCCCATATCCTCAAGTCCATTCTCTAGTAGGTCTGCATCTTTATTCCTGTCTTGACCCTAGGTTCTTCTGACCATTTTCTTTTTTTTAACTCCATATATATGTGTTAGCATACGGTATTTGTTTTTCTCTTTCGTACTTCACTCTGTATGACAGTCTCTAGGTCCATCCACCTCACTACAAATATCTGAACTACTTTTGTCAAGTCTGTTCTTTGTTGTGTGTGGCCACTGAAGTCTCTGTTCCATTAGCTTTGTGGTCAGCTAGTGATTTGACATAATTTCCTTAAATGCCGGGAAAATATATATATACAGGAAAAGAAAATCTCCCATTCTTTGCAGATGAGCTCTTTTTATATATTGGAGCATGCCTTCAACACTCAGCCAGGCAGTTTACTACTCTGCCTAATCTTCACTTCCTGCTTGTGCAAAATCTTTAGTTCAGCAAGAGGTGAAAGATTAGGTGAAGTCTTCTAAGGATGTGCATTGCCTTGGGCATAATCATGACCTCCTGGAACTCAGGAATATCTGGGAGCTTTTCAAAGCTCTTATGCCTGAAAGCATCTCATTACATGGCCTTTCCTCCCAGGTTTTTAAGTTAATCTGTTATTCATTCCACCTGTTATCCACTGCCTAGACAACAGTGGCTAATATATTTGACTTTAAATATTTGGATAACCTCCCTTCCAGTTAGTTGCCTGAGCCATGGGAGTGTTCCAAGATAGGGAAAATAAAGGAAAGCCCTTTGAGGGTATCCTTCAGTGAGCTACCAGACATGTTGAAACAACCACAACCCTTGAGAATAATGATTGTTTCCCTTCAGTACTCAGAACCTTTACCAGACATGTGGGCTGTGTCTTCAAGTCCATCACTGAGCTATGTAGTAGGGGATCAGTTGGGGGGGTTTGTGGGTTTTTTTGATTAAGCATTCACCTGGCTGCTGTAAACTTGATTAGTTTCTAGATTTCTGATAAAGTTGATTCTGACAGATTTTGTTAGTTTATTCACTTCTTTAGTAGAGTGGACTATTGACATTACCTACTCTACCTTTCTACTGATGTCATTCAGAAAGGATTCCTTTTAAGACACAAAAACCACTAACTATAAAGGAAAATATTGATAGAGCTAACTAAATTAAAATTAAAATATTCTGTTCATCAAAATACATGATAAAGTAAGAAGGCAAGCTACATAGTAGGAATAGATATTTACACCATATAAAACTGACAAAGGACTTGTTATCCAGAATAGATACAGAAATGTAACAATTCAATAAAAAAGAACGACTTAATAAGGGGAAAATAGGGCAAATTGAATAGGGACTTTACAAAAGAGAACATCTAAATAGCTGATAAATGTATGAAAAGGTATTTACTCTCATTAACAATGACGGGAAAAGAAATTAAAACCACATTAAGGGGACTTCCCTGGCGGTCCAGTGGTTAAGACTTCACCTTCCAATGCAGGGGACGTGGGTTCGATCCCTGGTCGGGGAGCTAAGATCCCACATGCCTCGCAGCCAAAATATCAAAACATAAAACAGAAGCAATCTTGTAACAAATTCAATAAAGACTTTTTAAAAACACACACATTAAGATATTTTTAGTATCTATCCCATTTGAAAAAGAATTAATACTGACAATACTAGGTAGAGCTAAGTTGTGGAGTCAGAGGAATTGTCACCATTTTCTTTTGATAGACATATAAATTGGCTTAACCAATTTGGGAATTTGTAAAAGAAAGTATTCACACCCTACAACCAGCAATTCTGTTTCTGAGTATATGTATCCTAGAATTAATGCATGTGGGAATTATGGTACATGAACAAGAATTGTTCATAATATCTCCAATAAGGAAACATTACAAACACTGTACAACAGAGTTATCCATATTCACTGCATCCTTTTCCTTACCTCCAACTTTTTTCTTTACCACTTATATTGAGGTATCTATCGTCATCAAATAATAGCTTTCTTTTAGGTTACTAATGACTACCTCTATCTTGTTCTTTAATGTCTGTTTCTTTCTCCTTTTTCTGTCTTGCTGTATTCTTTCCCTACGGTCTTTGTCTTTCAGATCTCATCTATTTCTGTAGCTTACACAATCATATCTCTGCAAATAATTTCTAAGTCTCTGTCTGTAGCATAACTTTCTTTTTTGAGATGGGTGAAATTTTATTTCCACACTGTATTACATAATGAAATTGGAAATTTATGGTTGCCAGTATTAACTGGATTCTCAATGATGGTTGATATTTCCTTTGCCAATGCCTTAGTTATCCTCCATGCTTCAGTTATCAATGCATTTTTCCAGATTTTTATGACTCTCCTAGAGTTATCTTTCCCACTTTTACTTCCCCTTTTTCTCATCAGATAGATCTTCATTCCAAGCACCAAAGAAAAGAATATTAATGAATGTCTCTCTTTTTTTCCCACCGATTACCCTGGTTTGTCATCCCCACTTGCTTCCTCAACTCATTTCTATTCTTTTTACTTTACTTGTATCTTCTTTAAATGCTAGATGTAATGGCATCTTTTCAACTCTCACCTTACTCCTGTTCTCCCCAATAGTTGATATTTTGTAACATCTCCTGAAAGTTTCTTCTCTTTCCTCTTCCCTTATGTTCACTCTGTCTTAATTTTCCTCTTTTGTCTCTAACGGTTTCTTAAAGATAGGAAGACCAAATAATTTATCTTCCAAACTGAAACACTTTTGAAAGTGAGAAGATGTGTTATTTAATAATTAAGTCAGGATAATAGATATAAACCCAGATTATTCAAGGAAAACAAGGTTGTATCATCATACCATTTACAGGTTGTTTTTTTTTTTCCCTAATTCCTTTTCTTCTGTTAACCCCTTAATATGGATATCACCTAGAATTTTCAACCATCATCTTTTGTTCTTTTACATGCCCTCCTTGGGTGACCTGAAATATTTGCATGACTGAAACTACCACCTTCAGTGATAATTCCCAAAGTATATATCCAATCCCTAACTTTTTCCTGAGCTTCAGACTCATATTTCCAATAGTTCATTCTGTATTTCCAGACTAGTAACCCAAAAGTATGTACCTCACAATTTAAATTACCTTCTCCCTCAAATATCCTACTCTTTTGTTTATTGGGGGGGTGAAGATCGTGTGTGTGTGTGTGTGTGTGTGTGTGTGTGTGTGTGTGTGTAAGTCTGGAAATATATATCACACATGTGTACTACTTTGTGCAGATGCTTCATTAGGTACTGGATGTACAGTAGTAGCAAAAACACAGTTCCATCATCATGACAATGCATTCTGGTGTGAGAGATAGACATTAATCAAACTAGCATACATATAAATGTAGTATAAGTATGGGTAATTTCTGTGAAAGAGAGGAACGTGGTATTATGTGAAATATAATAGGGGCATTTGACCTTTTTCTTTCCGATACATGGCCTTTTATATTAGACATAAGTGGCAACATATAGCTCTTCTAAATTAGACTACCTCCATTTCTTTAAAATATTTATTGCAATTCACTATTCAAATATACTAGCAAATGGAGCTATTTTTCTTCTCGGAATTCCCATTGCTTTTCATCCTAGTTATGGGGTTATTGTTCATAAATCACATAAATCGTTAAGCCCTGAAATGGTGGCAGTACCTTTGGTATTGAGGATGTAGGTATGGAAACTAAATAAAAGAGCATTTATGAAAATAATATGTCCTTTATGAGAAAGAGATGGTGTGTAAGATACAGAGCACCTTTCTGGCTGCTGTTTTCTTCTTTTCACATAGTAAGTAATATTTGTTGATTGAATAATTGCTTGAAAGTAGTCAAGTTCTCATTTTGAGATTAAAAGACCTACACTCACTAGTACTAGCCCAGAACATGAACTAAATTATGCATAGCCCCGAATAATAAATTTTATAATCAACGTAAATATTAATAATTTTTTAAATAATCCACATTATTTGTCCTTACATTTATATGTTTTTACAGTAGTAATATTCAGTTACATCAGTCTTTACCTTATTGATAGGTATAATATAATAACTAGCAATTGCCAACATTTATTAAGTATTAACTACTTGTAAGTGTTATATAATTTATATACCTTATCTTATTTAACCCTCAGCAATAATCTGGTGAGGTAAATGCTATCATTATCTACATTTTTTAGATAAAGGAAATGACAAATTAAAAAAATACATCCATCAGTATCCCAGCAAAGTCACAGTATACTTAAATGGATAATTGAAAAGAGTTTAATAAAGGACTATGATATTTACAAAAGCTTGGGCAGATTTTAGGAAAGCAACAAAACATGGTGCAGCACCCTGGGACTAGTAATAGTGGGAATCATTAATACTCCTAGTCCTGATGGGGCAAGGGAGGGAGCTGCTATTGGAATCCAGAAAAGAGCCGAAAGCAAGGGTCATCTGATAGGGGCTGTGATCTTAGCCAACCTACGGTGACCTGGTAGAGAAGGAGCCAGGGGAATAAATGTCAGACCTTACTCTCCTACAACTCTTCAGTTTCCTGACAGTGGCTCCTATTAGCTGAGCCCAGCTAGAAACCAGAGAGCACAAAATAGCTTATTGATTCTATCTATACAGGTTAGCTTCAAGCAGAGAGAGTGAAGAAGGGTGGAGAATGAATCTGAAAGGGAAACGGAAAATGTCTAGGAATTAAATAAATACTAAGTGGCAGAGCCAGTATATGAATGCCAAACACTTTACCTCTCACTACAATTCTATACTGCCTCATAAAAAAAGCTTTGATGAAATATTATTTGGCCAAGGAAAATATTTTAAATCTGAAGGTTTCTACCCTATCCCAAATTGTTGGATGCATTCATACCTAACAGTAAGTGAGACCAAATATCTGAGAGCTCAGCAGCAAAGAATGCCCCCCCAAAAAAATGTTTGATGTGGGTATTGATTTTACATGTTGTTGGTATTTTCAGCATATTAAACCATACTTGTTCCTCTTGTCCAGATTCCAGACTCCATCATTTCTCGTGGCGTTCAGGTGCTCCCACGAGACACAGCCTCCCTCAGCACTACTCCTTCAGAATCTCCTCGTGCTCAGGCTACATCTCGCCTTTCTACAGCTTCCTGCCCAACACCAAAAGTAAGTACAGTTCCTTGGCACCTTACACCTGCTCTGCTATGTGAATCTGGGAAAACTAACCAACCAATATTTCCCTCCGCTTGTCAAGATTGGATTGCATGCAAGATAATACGATGAAAAATTAATGGGCTATAACACAGTTACTACCTAATGTTTCACAGATTGTCATATTAGGCCAACAATAGAGCAATAGAAATTTCATTCAAAATGCCTACTACCTCACAGCTATAGGTATTACTTTGTGTAGCTCCTGTTTCTTTGTTGTAGACTTATTATTTTTTAGCATACTTATTAGTATAGATGTGAAGTTATTTATTTATGCAGAGGATGAATGTGTTTCTGGCCAATAAACAGTAAGATTAACAAAATAAAATAATATCACCAAAGGGATTTTTTTTAACTTGTCCAGGCGGGGGTAGCTCCCTGCTCTAGTATCATTCCAAATTTTTTCAAACATATTCAACTTGGAATGTTGCTGCCTAATATTTGGAAACAAATCTAAATTGATTAGAAAGAAAGTTTTAATGCCAACCTTTGGGGGAGGGAGGAAGTGTCTTAGTATTTATTTTTTATAATTTTTCCCAAGTACTGAATCATGTAAGGGGGTGGGGGGAGGATTAGACATTTATTTGCTACCTGACATCTTCATGTATGTGAAAAATTGAGTAGCAAACCTAATTATGACTGTGATGCTTTTTCCTGGAATATCTCTTTCCTGGCAAAGTTAGTCATTTGTGCTTTCAAGTTTTCTATGGGATGGATCCACTATTGGCATCAAAAGCTTAACAGTAACATTCCTTCTTATTTAATAGGATATGATGTTAGATATCAGGCTATACAGTAAATTTATTTCAGGGCTCTCTAGGTAATTTTTCAAACTGTGGCTTTTTCACTGTCATCAGATTTAAGGACTTATATAGCTCTCTTCCTCAATTCCAGCTTTTCTATGAGTTTTATGAATATTATCATTGAATTTAACTAGAAGTAATCTCAAGCAGTTCTTGATATGTGTAGTGCAGTTGCTTTTACATTCCATGGTACAACCTTTTCAGCAGTCTTCAGCAGTTAACAGTGTTAACTGTTGTATATCATTGTTTTTAGACTTGTGTCAAAAATAGGTGATATTAATTTTATAGTTTAAAAAAATTGAGGTCCTAAATCTTCAATAAAGAAAAACTATAAAAACATTCTAGATATAAAATGTATGTTATACATTTATACATGGGGTGCCAGTCAGCTACATCTTCAACTGAATGAAAACATGGAGTTCTCAAGACATAAATTGGGTAGAAGAATCTCATCCATATCTTATAAATTTTTGAAACAAAATAATTTATTTGACTTCATTAAATTCCAACAGTATAAGTTGTACTCATTTATAAAGTCTGGGAGATAATTAAAGCTAAATGTTAAGTCCATTTTAAAAGTTTACTCATTCATCAAATATTAAGACCTTAATGATGGGAATACAGAATTATCTAAGACACAGTATTTTTTTCTTAGTGATATACTGTGTACATAAATATTTTAAGCTAAGTTTAATTATACATAGTAGTTCTTGAGCCTTTTTAAAACTCTCCAATTACATCTTAATTACAAAGAGAATATTAAGTACAGTTTTAAAAATCACTCCAAATTTCTACATTAAGTTAATTTGCTTATTGCAAAATTTTAGGAGAGAAAGTGGCTTGTCTTGATATTTTTTCCATAGTTAACACTTAGCTGTTCACATTGACAGTAAATTCAAATAAAACAGAATATTTGAATATCTTTTTTTTCAGGAATTTTTTTCTGTATTTTTGTCTAGGAATATGATTCTGTTTCTTTTAAATAATTTTTACCAGCACCAGAATGTAATCTCAAAGGTAAAATTATTGCTTTGTTGTAATTTTAAAATTAAACTTTTACGGTTGAATCAGAGTAGTAATATAATAGAAAAATTAGTTTGAATACTTATTTTTTAAAAAGAAGTGAAGATAATCAAATTAATCCTCCTATTAAAAGTCTCAAATTATGAGACTGCTTAATTGAATGTAAACTAGATGCTTTTATATGTACTTTTATATCAGTGACAGACACAGTCTCTGCCCTCATGGAGTTTACAGTTTAGTCAATGTTATATTGAAATAAATAGGTATTTTTAAAACAAATTTATTTAAAATAACTGTTTAAATTATAATAAATATACTTTTACAGTAACTTAATAATGATACATTGAAATTCACACTAAGAAGAAGTAAAAATGTGTAGTGATAGAAAATAAAAGGAGGGAAACCGCACTTAGATGGGATGATCAGAGAAGGCCGCTCTAAGGAGTAACATTTCACCAGGGACATGAAAGATGAATAAAACAAAACAAAAGCTTTTTTGCCAGATAGAGGTTTTGAGAATTATATTCAGCAGAAATGACCACCTTACAGGCAGTATTCACCAATCAAGAACTCTCAGACTAAAACTTCATTAGTACATAAATAACCTAATTCAGTGACTTCAAAATCCAACTTCAGATATCAGTTCTTTTTTATTTTAAATAATGACTTTTTGTGTGTGTGCCTTTGCCTGCTGAGTCAAATTACAAGGCGGTAGGTTTTAGCACGTAAATCTGTTCTAGATGAATTCTTTATTTTAATTTTATAGCATAAAAATTTAGGGCAGAGAAGAAATCAGAAAGAAAGTCAGGTTTCTAATTTGAGATATGGGTAAATGATGTTATTAACTATACTAAGGAATAAAAGAGAAAAAGCAAAGGAGAGTTGTTAATACATTTTGGTTTTGAATGTTTTCAATCTAAGATATGTATAAGACATCCCAGGAATGATATCTAGCACAAAATTAGAACACAAGTTGAGTTTGACATTGTTATTGTTACTGCGTCTTGGATGGGATATTTATAATTTAGTACATATTACTGTTAGCCAAACCCCATAGAAATCTCCCTTCCATGTTTCAGATTAGGCATGCAATCTGTCATGTGTAGAAATATATGTGCGAATATGTTTTCTTTACATCAGAAATACAATACAGTCTTAAAAGATCAGCACTAGAAAGAGCACTTGGCTTGATAAGAGAAGACCTGGATTCAAATGCTGACTTCTCTACTTAATTACTACACTGCATTAAGCAACTTGCTCAACTTCTCTGAGCTTTTTGTCTATGATGAAACTGGTAATCCTTGCCTCCCCAACAGGGTTATTAATCTATTAAATAAGTCTTTGCCTGGTTCTGGGAAAGCAGTGGTGAGCAAATAACATTGTTCTTGGCTTTACAAACGGATAAAACAGGCAACTATAAATTATAATAAAGTATAGTAAGTGCTATGATTTATCAGCAGGAGTACAGAATACTCTGGGAATAACCATCAGAAACACTTACCCTGGTCTTTGTGAAAACACAGAAGGGTTAAATAACCAAATTATGATTAAAAACTAACAGTTCCAACCTTTCCCTCTGTAGCTTTTTATCATGGGGCAGCATTTAAGGTGAAAACTTTCTGTCCATTTGTATGTATGCATGTATTCCTGTTAGGTCAACAACTATAATATTAAACATTATTATGAATTCATGTTTTTTATGCTCACTGCAATATAATATCCTAGATTGTGCTTTGATCCTTTAAGATTCTCCAGCTATAGTGAGAACACGATCTATAAAACATACCAAGTTTGGATTTCCTTTTCGGTACACTCATCACAATCTAATAAGGACAACAAGGTGTTATCTTTTCTAAACAGTTCTTCATAGAATGGCATTGTCTCCAGCAAAAATTTATTTGCTGAAATGACATAATATTTTTCTGTATGTGGGGAAAGTCGTTTCTCTTTCATATCAGATATTTTCTTTTAATGAAATCTGACTGAAATGACAAGTGATTTTTCACTTCTCTTGCTTGAGAACACGATGAAGTATATTTTAAGAACAAACTTGGGATTTTAGTCTTTCATTGCCCTAAGTAAAGTAGTACCTAAGCCAAGAAAGTCAAATAGTATGTAGATTCTATGAATGGGCAATATCTAGAGGACTCAAGTTCTAAAATGGTGATAGTCTCCCAAAAATGGTTTGCTAAAAGAATAATTCTATAACAAACTGTGTTTTAAAGTGAGCATGATCCACAACTTAAATGAGTTCTGATTTTCAATTATGAAAGGCAGCAGCACCTCTATTAGAATCAAGAGGCTTGTTGTAGAGAATAATGACCAGAACAAAAAAGAAAAAAAATTCCAAACTTCCAATCAATTCACCATTCCCTATAGATGTTAATAAAATAGAGAATTTTTTACAAAGACCAATTCAATTTTCCGTTTGTTCCCTAAGCATCTGAAGTTTGACTAAAATAAATAATTGAGTAAATGTAATCTCTTGTCACATATTCCCTTGTACCTCAAAGGTTAGAATAGAATTTTGTGCCCAGACTAACCAGCAAGTTCTTTTTTTTTCCTCTTAAGAAGAAAATATAAATTCTCCCTGTCTAATTAAACTAAACTTTATAAAATAATTAAAATGTATATATTGAAATATCTTTAGGTAGTATGTGTTCATTTAATAATTAGTAATAATGTCTAATGTTATATTCAAACAAAATGCAGAATTATGACTTCTCTCTAGGCTTCTGTTATTGTCCTTTGAGCAAAAGAATTTATATTACTCTGGTTAAAGAATATTTTCTTAACTCAGAGTTTTTAATGTGTATGTCTGAAAGGCAGTGTGATTTCCTTAACATATAAAAATGGCATTATTTGATCCAGTATCAGGGTAATATTTTCTCTGAGATATTTTTTCCTAATGATGTTAGTTTTTACAAACTATTCCGTATTATCACCGCTTTCCTTTGTGAACATCAGGGTGATTGTGTAATATGGCTAGTTCATTGGTTCCCAGGTCTCTGGAGAATGTCATGAAATTTCTAAAATTCTAGCCTAGATCAAGGCAATAACTGAGGCCTGCAAATGATTTTCCACTATTTTTGAGAGCCTAAATAAAATCAGTAAGACTACACTAAACATCAAGTTTCTTTGCTTTTGTCTGAAGTCATGTCAACAATGGTATATCAACAACTGTTCAGCAGTTAATGACATTGTAGAAATGTATGGGTTCTACATGTGGAGTCAACAAACACCAAAAAAGTTGGGAAACACTGAATTAATAACATTAATTAATTTAATAAAATACATTCTCTGGACATAAAAATATAAGTTTTTTTGTGTTCCAAGTTAACTGTCCCATGGGGGCGTTGGTTATTGAGCAATAATATTCTCAACGTTATTGGTCAGATCCAGCAGTTCTCAAACTTAATGGTCTCAGGACTCCTTTACACACTTAAAAATTATTAAGGACCTCAAATAGCTTGTTTATGTGAGTTATAGCTGGTGATATTTACTGCACTGAAAATTAAAACTTAAAAATTTTTTAAATGTTTATTTGCTTCAAAATGAGAATAATAAGGCCTTTCTATGTTAATATAAATAATATTGCTATGGGAAAAATAGTATTTTCCAAAATTTTAAAAATCTACTGAAAAAGATGGCATTGTTTTATATTTTTTCATATTCATTTTGATGTCTGGTTTAATAGAAGGCAGCTAGATTCTCACATCTGCTTCTGTACTCAATCTGTTGTGATATGTTGTTTTGGTTGAAGAATATGAAGAAACAAATCCAACTTCACAGTTCCGTAGTTAGAAAAGAAAGGACTATCTTAATAACATTTTCTTATAATTGTGGATATTCTTTGACACTACATCAAAATTTTTCAGTTGGTAGTCTATTAAAAGTTAGTGGAAGCGTAGAATCTAAAACCCTGTCAAGGACAATTTCATACTCCTATGTATTAAAATCCATTGGACACACTACTGTATATAAAATAAACAAGGATCTACTCTATAGCACAGGGAACTGTGTTCAATATCTTATAATAACCTATAATGGAAAAGAATCTGAGAAAGAATAGATAGATAGATAGATAGATATAACTGAATCACTTTGCTATACACCTGAAACTAATACAACATTGTAAATCAACTATACTTCACTAAAAAGTTGTTTGTTCTGGGAAAAAAAAATCCATTGGTCTGTCCTGAACGTTTAATGGATCTTATATACAGGTATGATTTTGTAACATTTTTTGATCACATGGAAAATATAAGTTCTTCCAAGTGTTGACTATATCCAAAATCATTTTAATTAATATAACCACCAAGCTCATTAAAAACACCTTGGAAGCATTGGAAGCTCTCAAGCTCATGGTGATGTACATTTTCCACAGTTCTAATTTTTGCTTAAAACGTAGAGTTTCTTCTTTGGCAAAAAAAAAAAAAAAAAAAAAAAACCCAACAAATCCTGTCTGTTTTCCATGAATTGACAGTCTCATTTCATTCATTTTCAAGAAAATGTCTACCAGACATCTAAGTCTGAATAGTCATAGTTTGTCAGATGTTGTTTCAAGTAAAAATGGTGTTCTGTGTAAAACCTGGCTAGTTCAACTTGCAACTCAAACTATTGCCTAAGTACTTTAACCTGAGACAACTGTCATTCTTTGTTATGCATCAGAAGGGTTTTATTTCATACTTTCCATTTTGTCACACTCAAGGGACAAGTTTTAATTAAATTGAGTTAGTATTTACTGTTTCATTGAGGAAAGTGTTAAACTGTTAGTACACAGTGGTGAATAATACAATAACTATTCACACTATTTGGATCCACTGCCTTGATTTTTTACTATAGTACCAACCCACTATTGCTTTTGTACTATCAGTGCAAATGTCAACATAGTGTAAGAGACAAATAATGTCTTAGTATTATTATTAAAATAATTTGGCCTTGTGGACCCCTGAAAGGATCTCAGGGACCCTTACAGGTCTGTGGACCACACTTAAAGAACTGCTAGTATAATCAAATGAGCAGAGTGGTTTATGTTTCTTGGAAACATCCTGGGTCAAAATTACGTGTGTTCTCTATTTCATTTAGACCATGTTACAGTGGTATTCTCATTCCAGAGATCTTATTCTTTAGGGAAATGACCACCGGTACCATGCTTAATATAAATGATTCACCCTTGACACTCTGATCCAGATTCATTCTAGGACAGGGAACAGAGTTTCTCCTCTCTGATTCAAAATAATAGAAGACTTCACAAAGTCTTTTGAAGATACAACCAGAAAATGTTATTCCCAGCTAACTTTACTCATCTCCAATGTGATTCTACTTCTATATTTGTATAGTAACTAATGTTTCCCTAGGGTCTCCTTTCTACTTATAGGTGCACAGAGAGCCCTCTTCTAAGTCATAACCTAGTTGATGGAAGATAGTTTTATTAGGGATATCTTTGGGGATGTCTTCTTTTTTTATAACTAGTTTGGAACATTTAAAATTGGTGAGATTTTAAATAAAAATACAATTTTCAGCTATTTCTAAAAAAATCAGATTGACATTACTGGGCCAGCACGACATATATCAGTACTCAGCTGGCATTCTTTATACCCTCCAGCCTACTTTACTTATTTGCATTAAATGCCTGGCTCCTATAGACTTTTGAGTAACTGATTTCCACTCTCATTCATTATTGTCTAGTTTCTCCTCATTTATAACAACATATTTATTTTGCTATTTATTCTAGTTTGATAGCAAAACAGATTTTTGAGACTTCAAAAAAAGGATTGTTTTCATATCGTTTCTAACAGGAGAGACACTATCCAGTATGGTATATGAGTTGTTGACATTTTGAAGAAAACTAAAATAGTAATAATATATTTTAGCTATGAATTTTCAGTTTACAAATTATTTTAAATGGTTGTTCTTTGACATTCTGCTAAATATACAGGATTTTACATTGATTTCTGTTTTTCGTTCATCTAATTAAGTGTCCCCTCTACGTTTTATGTACATTGAAAATTGAAAATGGAATTCCCCCCATCCTTTTCTTATTATTTAATGCTCACAGAATTATATTTATCATTGAAACTAAGAATAGCTTAACTGTGAAGTGTACGATCGCCACTTTGAAATCTGAGTTGCAAATGAAATTTGATTAGCTAGCCTGAGAAGATACAGCTAACTAGAAATTAATAGCTATAGAGTTAACAGTTTTATAGTTTAGACAGTCTATAAGTGGCATGGTCTTTTTTTTTTTTATTTAAAAAAAGTGATATACATGCTCATTTTAGAAAATTAATATAAGCAAAAAAAAAAAAAAAAGAGTTCCTGTAAGACTGCCTTTAATAAATAACAACTGTTAAAACTCTGCTTTTATCATTCTGGTTTTTTTCCCATGCATTCAAGTATTTTATATAAATGGATCATTATGGCAAGGCAGTGATTAAGAGCTCTGGTTCCGGAGTCTCCAGGCTTGGCAATGAATCTCAGCTTTATCACTTACTAGATGTGTGGCTTTCAGAACGTTACTTCACCTCTATAACCTTAATCATCTGTAAAATGAAAAATAATAATACTATTTGCCTCATAGGGTTGTTTTAAAGTTTAAATTTTAAAATGCATATAAATCACTTACCACAGTGTTTGAAATATAAGAAACGATCACTAAATGTTAGCTATTGTTATGAAACTATATTTTAACCTATCTCATTCATTTAGTAACATTCTTTCTACGTCATGTACATCTTTACATGTTTTTAAATTATCTTCTACAACATTAATATCAATTATTGTTCAGTATTCAAATTTGTGGGTATAGCATAGTTTTTTTCACCAGTCCCTATTTTGCATATTTTAGTTGTTACCTATTTCCTAGTTTTAAATATAATGCTGTGATAGTCTACTGGAAGTGAAATGTTTTAGAATCTTCTCTTAATTAAACTTAGCGACTTGTATTAATTCTACCTTTGTTGAAAGTGTATGCCAAACTTTTAGGCCCATGGTTCCCATAATTCATATGGTTATCAGGAAGAGATCATTTTTGTATCTTCATTAATTCAATTCAATCATATTCTAGAAGGAGCAGCCTTTAGCATTTGCTTTTGACTGATTTACTGACAGATATTTTAAAAATTATGGATCCAAAGTTGTTTGAAAAGTCAACAGTATTGAGTATGTAAAAGTATTGCACTATCAGGCACCAAATATTGAGTATCAGCCCTAGTGTGCCACTTTATACCTTTGTTAGAACTAGTAAACCTCAATTTCTGTATCTGTAACATCATCATACTAAATTAAGTAGCCTCTAAAGTCCCTTCTAGACCTATAATTCTATTCCTTTGCAATAAGTTTCTATACTGACTGAATAAATATTATCATTCTCTTTAGCCCTTCTCTCTGATATTATGTTAATATCCAATTAATGTAAAATAATTTACATTTATTTATTTCAGCTTTTGCATTTCATGCTACTACATAAAGTTAAAGATTATGAAGTGAAAACGTTCTAACTTCATTTAAGATCTTTCTCATTTAGGTCAAGCTTTGTCTCTGTTAAGTGGAATATTGATTTCTCTTGGTATTCACTAGCATTTTGTTTAAGTTATAGGATGACAGGGAAGTGAGAACTGTAGAAATACAAGGAATAGTGAAATTAAGAATACTAGCTTTCAGTTAATTTAATATCTTTGTTTCCTATAAACTTCTTTTTAAAGGTTTGGGGTATGTTTTGTGTAAAAGCAGCTCAACAAAAATAATCTGTGCCATCATTATTTCAGCAGCAGAATTGATTAGATATAGCCATGATTCAACTGGCCATGTCTCATTCATGACTTTAATAGACAGCATATACCAAACTAAATTATTTCCTAGATCTTTATATTTTTAAATGATACATGTTCTAAAATTGGCCATGTATTTTCTTGCCCAAAACTTCAGGATTATCTGCTCTCCCTTTTCATCCTACTTTCATTAAAGACAAAACACACATTAATTCAGAAATTCATTCAATGAATATTTTTAGTGCATATTATGTCAAGTACTGTGCTAGGTTTTGGGAATATAGCAATGCATAGACTTACTAACCATGACCTCAAGGATCTTATAGTGGAGCAGATGTGAAAAAGAAAAAAAAAAATTACAACAAATCTATCAAAGCTTTGATAGCCTAAAAGAGCTCTTCTAATCTTATAGGGAAAAAAAAAGAAATAAAATGAGTAAAGGGCAGGAATAGCCATTTCATAAAAAGAATTAAATTCAGCAGATAAATATGTGGGAAAAAAATGTACCCTCACAGAAATCTGTTAAAAATTTTGTAGTCAAATTGATAACTATTTTTAAATTATAATCATCCGTGCTATAATGAGCAGTGACATGAATATTCCTAGTCACACTAGTAGGAATATAACATTGTATAACCTTGCAAGCAAACTATATATATAAAAAATTTTTTATGTTTTAACCAATCATATTATTTACAGAAATTTTTCAATGGAAGTTATCAAAGAGGACATGAAAGACTTATGTACAAGATTATTTATCACAACATTATTCATATTCATGAAAAATTAGAACCAACCTTAATGTCTATGGTTAAATAACTTGTATAATAATATGTATATATATGAGTTATTTATATAACCTAAAAAATCATATCTTTAAGAATATTTAATGACATAGGAAAATGCTTAAAATAAAATATGTAGTTTAAAAAAGTACTAAACAAAATTGCATAGGGATTAAATTACAGGTTATTTTATAATCTATATTATTTTTTAAACCAGAAAAATATAAGTTTTTGTTGGTTTGTTTTGTTATATAGACAGGATCTGGTAATGATGAGGATGGATGTCTTTTGCCTACTTTTCAGATTTATGGCAAATCTTCATAAAGCCAACTATTTGTTTGTGTTTGTAACTCTGTTTATACCAGAGCATTTTTATATGCAGGCTAAGCCATTCCAAATCTTGCTGGATAGAAAATTATATTTCAATGGAAGTTTGAAAATAAACTTTTTTCTATCTCCTACACAAATAATAAATAATTCTTAAAAACATACTATTTAAAACTTATCTATTTCAAAATGCCTAATAACTTTTTTATACCATACCTGTGATGGGCTTCATTATTTCTTTTTAGACAGATACGAAACTTGGGGAAAAAGAGCATGGATTGAATTATTCTCTGGCTAGTGGGCAGGAAATAACTTGCTTAAAAGTCTAATTTTGTATAGATTGTATTATTTTGGAATCAAAGCTATTATAGAAACTTAGGGATCAAATTTATAAATGTACAATAAAATATAAATAAATATTTGAAATGTTAATAAACCATTAGAAATCGGAGCCTTTAAAATAAAGGATTTCCTAAGTATAAAAATTTTTGTAAGTGGGTGGGGCAGTTGGTAGAGCTGTGACTTGCTACCAAGATTCTAATTTTTGACTTAATTCTTCATTATTCTTTGCAATATTTCCTTGAACTTCTCTATCCTTTTATTGGTTTGCCTTTCTCCAGAAATGCATTAGAGTATTTATTTTTCCCCGACACACTTATAGAATTATTGATTCTCTTACTTTCATTTCTTTCTTTTCTCTTTTTTAGTTTGCCTTAATAAATCACAAATGAAACAGAATTGTTTTACAATGAAGCACCAGTTTTACTGAAAGGACTGAAATATAGTGAATTGAAATATTAACCAGATTCCCCAAAGAATTTCTTTATTTACAAGAGTTTGTTTAAATTTTGAGTTCTCAAGTAAAACTTTTTTAAAAACCTCCTTCTCCAGTCACAACTACCAGAAGCAATCTATAGCTGTACCAATATGTTCTGAGTGATACTGGTTGGAAGAGAAACAATTTCTAAAAAAAAAAGTTTTCTTTCCTGTCATTGATACCCATACTTTAAAAAAGAAACTGGCATAATAAAATAGGATTAAAAATGTCTGTCTCTCAGGGTAGTTCTGAAGGTAAGTTAGATAATTCTAAAAATAAAACAATTCAATCCCTAGGAAAAACAAACAAAATTTTTTTTAATCTATACAATCTTAATCTAAATCAATACAAAATATATCAGGGGAGAAAAAGGGGAAATCTACATTAGTCATTCTATAATGAGAGCCCAAATTTAATGAAGAGAACTGAGAGCCAGAGAATTTAATATAAGCTATGCTTTTTTTATTGATATGTCTCCAAAAAGCTAATGGACCTCTCTAAGACCTGCGTTCTCTCATCAATAAAACAAACACACAAAATATATAACCTTTTCTCACAGTTCTTCACCAAACATCTTGCAGCTAAAGAGATGTGTTAATGCATACATCCAGTGATATGGGTGCCTACCTTAAGTGGCTTCTACAACCCCCAAATTTCTTGAAGTTTCATATTGTATTTCAAAAATCAATATCAAGTTGGATTTCTACTCCAAAATCTTATTTTTGCCTTTAAAAAATATTACACTTACAGCTACTTATTATTGGCAAGAGAGATGAGGGTGAGATGGGGTGATTTTCTGCTTTGTTAATAATGGAAATAATTTTACAGTGAGCTCAGTTTTGGAGAACTGAGCTAAATCAAAGGGAATCAACAATCCGTATTGTGTTAGCATCCAGGCAATTTCTTTTGTTGCGTGATATATCTAAAATTCAAGCTCTTATTAAAAAAAGGTGAATACGAATAGCAGTCATTTCACTACTTTAGTGACCACATCCTGGTAATTAATTCCTGAGGATAGATTACCCAGTAATTAATTCCTGAAGAAATATTCCCAGAATGTTGCAAAACAGGTGGTATAGTGCAATCTTTTCAGACAATTTTTAATGGATATCTTGTTAAATATATTCAGGCTGAGAGGCTGAATAGAAGATTGAAATGATTTTGATCCTCCGATTTATGTCTTAACAATCTCAGTAAAAATATTTATAAAAGGATTTCTTCAGGGTACAAAAATCATTAGTGATGATATTTTTTGTTTTGCAGGTAACATTTCAGTTTTCATATATCATTATTATAAACTAATAATCTCAACCAACCTGTAATCCCTACAATTCTTTACATCCAATTCTCAAGCTTCATTTATATTGCAGTGATTTTATATGTAGTATAAACATTTGCAGTTTAGCCTCTCTTAGTTATTGATACAGAATGTTTATAGCCTCAGAAAAATATGTATAAAATTAGCTAACAATGTGAGGCTTTTATAATTATCATGAAGAGTAAAGTTCATTTTATCCAAATGCTAATCTTTTGTGATTTCTTTTAAATTCTAATCAAAGAAAAATAGTAATCAGGTATCTGGATTAGCTGTGAATTTCTTTTATTTATACTACTCCATCATAATTGATGATTAAGGGTTGACTAGCATAAATGAGAGCATTACGTCTTAAAATCTATCGATTTGACTTTTCTCTACAATTCAAATTTTAGTATATGTGACAAATCTTTTTCATATTCTTTCTGAAGTTTTTCAATATTAGGGATAATTACCTGTATCAGGAGCCACAAAAAATCACATGGCACTTGATTTACAACCACTTGTGGCTTTGATAACCGCATTGGTTTTCTAAAGTCTTCTTCTTACGATAGTTAAGGATTCACAAAATCAGATTTAAATACAGAAAATTGGTGTCAAGCATTGACAGATGAGCTGTCTGCTCCTAAAAATCTTTGTGTAAATTGGTATATAGTCTGTTTTTCATGTTCAGAGTTCAATGGTGATTGTCTTTTCTCTTCTTATATTTCATTCTTTAAGCTTCTGTACTTGCACTTGCATTTGGAATTGAAATGATTTAGGAAAAATTTCATCCATACATTAATGTGGTAACATAAAATTTCTTCCATAAATGAGATAGATAAACAGACACACAGGGACATGTATACATATACATCCTCTTATAAGCATCAGGTTTTTTCCAACCCATTTATTTCCAGGCCTATTAAGGTAATACAGCTTTAAAGTAGAAACCAGGAACGGTGGATGTTGGTCTTAGATTTGTCATTAATGTCCTGTGTAACCTTGAAGAAACTACCTCATGTTGCTGGACTTGATGTAATTTTAAGCTTTCCAGAAATAAAAGATAATGTAGAAAATGGTGTTCACTTGTTACTATGTAACAATGCAGTTTCTAAAAGTTTTCAGAAAGCAGCATGAAACATTAGACTCTATATTTTTTTATAGAAAACTACGTTGTTTATAATCAAGATATTGTGTCAATTTAAAATGGAAAATAGCTTTTGATATAAAGATGTTCTCTGAAATCAAAGAAAATAGCATAAGAAAATGACTAAATAATATGAACTCACTGTCCATCCAGAGGCCCTTTCTTATAGACTGTTTCCATTCTAATTAGTATCCACTGTTTCTAAATTTAAGAACTCTGTTCAACCAAGAAGGGTAAGAATCAGTGATTATCTTTAGGGTACAATATTTAATTAATGTTGAAGAATTAGTAAAAACTATTTATATCAAGTAAAACCAAAAGTTGACACAATTCTTATGGATCAAGATGCTGTTTTTCAAAGTGAAAATCCAATTTTCTCAGTATTATTCCTAAGCAATCTACTTACGCTATCAGAGATATCCTACAAGGGATAAGACAACTATAGCCTGTCTCCAGAAACTATAATTTTGTAGCATGGTCAGATTTCTTATTTTTCCTGAGGACTTTAACACTGGGAATTTGGCATCACATTGATACTTCATCAGTTGTCTCCTAATACAAGCAAGAGAATCACAACTAACTTGAGCTATGCTGGTCTGAATGGAGACCGTCATTCTGCACATGTAGGAATCCATAATGTAAAAGCACTTGGTCTGAAGCTTCCTTCCAATCTCCCCCCTACTCTTTTTTTAGTTTGACTTCCTCTTTAACCAAAATATTATTGTTACAGCTCTATTAAAAAGCAAAGGGATTTCTAGTTTATACCTAACCTAATAAAACACTTTGGGTTTAGAATATCTTCCTTTTCTCATTTACACAATGAGGTGAAACAAATTTTTAAAACAGCAGTTTTACTTTTCTTTTTTTCCTATCTTACCCAAAAGGAAAAAATAACTGAAATAACTGAAAGCTTTGAGGGAATAAATGTATCTAACTTTGGTCTGGCATTAAAATTTTCTGGTTGGGCAGCACAATTGTTTAATTGGGAATCTCAGTGACAGCTGAACAACCTCAATGCTTGGGTTAACAAGCAGAGGAGCTTCACTTTGTCACCTGTCAAGAATGATGCTTGTCAGGACTGATCTTTCCACTTAAGGAACACTCATGTTTCTAGTCATAGCACTGATGTTTTCTGATATTACAATGGAATAGACACTAAAGGAGACAAAGTTTTCTGCATAGGTATATTTGTATTTCTTTGTTTTTCGTAAGCCAAATGCAAATGTAACACTACTCCAGACACTGCTTCATGAGAAGTCCCCAAGATAACCAAAAGTAAGTGCCCATTTCCTCATCTTAGGAATAGTGTCATAACAAAGACTGAATTCTAGTGACCAACCTGTCTGCAGAGCATGTCATATAGCCTCTGGGTTAGTTAACTCCTTGGCTTGGCCTCCTAAGATGTATCTCAAAGAGTCAATTGATGTTTTTGCATGTATTATTTACTAATGTTTAGAAAAATTTTTAAGTTCACTTTTTCTTTATTCTGTCTTTTTTACCCATCTTCCCTCATTGTAGCAAATTAGACGGCCGGATGAAAGCAAAGGAGTTGCTAGTAGAGTTGGATCCCTCAAAGTAAATATGTTTCTAACATTTTTTGGCAAGATTTCGTCTATAGCCTACACTACTTCCTTTTTGGAGGGTGGTGGGAGGAAGGGGGCTTTTTCCATTTTTCACCATCCCATTTTGTTTTATTTTAATATTTTTATTGGCTGTTGGGTCATTTTTGTTTGTTTGTTTCAGCTACACATAGAGCAACCAGCTGAAGGCAAGCTGCCAAATAACTAGCTTTGAGTGGCACCACAAACAAGAGAAAGGGCAACTGCCTCATTACAGGTGCCTGTAATTTGGGGTTCTAGAGTAAACCGTTCCTCTGATTGATGTCACTGACTATGTGTTAAGTTCCCGTTACACAGAGAACTAATATTTATTTTCAGAATTGTTATATCCCCTTTTTACTTTTTTTTGTTAAATGTTATTTTAGTGTCATTACCATTTGTAGTTCATTCCAGAAAATAATTATTATGAGTTAATAACATGTATTTTATATATATATATATATATATATATATATATATATATATATATATATATAAAATCTTAAGAATTAGAGAGAAAAGGAATTTCATATGAAGCTTGCTAGTATAGTGGGCTCACATATAGCTAATAGTAAGCACTCTTAATCCCCTTTGTTTTATTTGTCAAAAGTTAAAAAATGTATATAACAATCAGCAGAAACTGATATATATATATATAATATATATATATATATTATATATATATATATAAATGTTTGCCCATTTGTGTATGTGACCTACTAATACACCACTTAAAGATTTCTGATCTAATGGTCCCATTTGGTAGTTGTTAAATATCCATTTGGTCAATTTATCTTGGGCCCTCGATACTCTAACATTTAATCACAATGAAAGGTAAATAAATTATCACCCTTAAGAGACATAGACATAGCCAATTAATCACTTTTAATGCTGCCACCATAAATGCAAGTTAGAAAATTTGCTGAATTTTAAAAATATGCAGAGAAATCTACCTCAATATTAACCACTTCTTCTATCTCAGTCCCATTTGTCCTTACAGCAATAGTAACTGCTAAATTAATCAAAATGACATAATTCACTGCACTGGGATGTCCCAAAATTCAATAACTACTTTGAGGCTAATATTAAGTCATTTTAAAATTTTACACACCTCCAATTTATTTCCATTTAACAATTTATGGAGCACTAATTTCTGCACTCTTTCCTCTCCTTGCCTCTTCTGCCTTCTTAATTTTACTTTTTTGTTGTTGTTTATTTATCTGTGTGTGCACACACATGAGTGCACATGGATGAGGGTGTGTCTGTATGTTTGTGTCCTTTATTCCAAACAAGCCATCTTCTCTGTTCTCTAACACTGCTATATACTGGGTAGCATTTTTTTGTTGTTGTTATTTCACTAAGAATAATCAGAGGGGATGGGAAGTGTTGATTATATACCTATTTCAGAAGCGAGGCAAGCTAAAATTATTTAGTCAGAAAAATATGACTTTATGTGTCTTGATGATATATCAGTAGCATTCCTCACTGTCTACCTGTGAGGTATCATATTTTAATTTTTTAAGGGAAGATAAATCCATTATTGTTGAGACTATGGATTATGACTCAGATTCAAGTGAAAAGGTGCAGTTTGACATAACTTTTTGGAAATGACTGATAGTGAAATAGAGATAAAATGGCATCCATACTGCAGCACCATCTGTTATAAACTGGATTGTGTGTGCGAGTACGCGTGTGTTTATCTCGAAGTTCAGCTTTTGGATGTGTAGAACTTCAAGTTGTAATTGTATGTTTATTGTTTTTAAGTGTATATACAATATGATTATGTGTATACACATAAATATGTATAAGAACAAAATATACATTTTAGGGTTCAATCAGTTTATTTGAATATGGATGCAGCCTTAAATCAAAAAGAGTGTTTGGGAAAGAAAGGCAAATTTCATAATTTTTAAATGTCTTTATTCCATATTTCTACAAAATAGAAAATTTTAAAGTGAATCTCTAGAGGTTTATAAGGATAGTTAAGGTATTTATTTTCTCTAACACTTTGGGGAGAAAAGAGGCTTTAACTAAAATAAAATATTCTCTTCCTAGTCACGGTTTATTGAGCATGTATTCTTGCGCTATACAAAGATCTTCGACGTTTTGAAATGTTTGCCAAAGGCAGTGAGAAATGTATAACGCTATGATCTTATTTTTAAAAGGAAAAAGGAAAACTGAAAAGAGACCAAGTTGCTTTTTCAATTCATTTTCTGATGTTTACATGTAGCTCCATCGAAAGCTGGAGGAGCTCAGAGATCACCTAGAAGGCAATGTGAAAGGATACTCTCTCAGAGTAAATGTACGATTTCACCTGGTGATTTTTTTTTTTTTTTCCTAAACTTCTGCTGACTGGTAATTCCAAATCTGATTGGTTTGTCCTCTCATCTCCATCTTTTTTACTTTCTGTCTCTTTTCTCCCTATCTCTTTCTTTCTTTTCTAACTGCAGCTTCATGCTCACATTTATGAAAGAAAGATTAAATTAGCATAGAAGACCTTTAAGCCACACTAACATTGCATTTGATTTAATAGCATTCTGGCTCCAATGCAAATTAAAACCTTTTTTTTTTTTTCAAAATCTGTGTTTCTTATACAATTGTATAATTTTCTGACGATCTTTTCATGAGACTTCATTTGGAGCTTTTCCATTTACTGTGTCTTCTGTCCCTGTTGGATGTGTCAGCAGGATTATAAATTATGGGCTGGATCCAAGTGATAGAGCCTTGATGATTCGATTTCATTTGTCAAGGAAAATATTCAGTGTTAGAGTCTCATTATAGGTAATCTGGCAAGTAGATACATCTATTCTGAGTTAATAGACTTCTCTTAACTCAGACTCTTTGGGAATAACTATAAGATATCATTTTTTGTCTAAAAATAAGAAAATTAGGCAGTAGGAATCTTCACTATGAACACTATTATGTAACATCTTACAAATACTTGAGATAATGGCTAATATAATATACCCAGGACAACAATGAAGGAGAACAATACCTTATAGCCACTCAATACTGTACATACGTCATATAGGCATACTAACAATAGTATTTTTTGTGACTGATAGTTCAGACTCAGAATGCTTGATCCTACTCCTGAATATATCTTTTCAAGATAAATGGAATTAAAATCTCTAAAATGGTACATGGTATAAATATGGTAGAAGAAAAGCTAAAATATTACAGTAAATAATTTCTCGCTCTATTTAACCTTGACCTCGTATTTCTGAGGCTTTAAAAAAAAGTTCCTATGAAACTTAGCCCTGATTTACTTCTCCCAAGATTATTGTCATACATTTAATTCATATTGCTATAATAATTTTGTTATGAAGGATAGAATAAAAAATAATAGTGCTATGATAATTCTCTGGTTTCTCAGCTTTGTTTTTAATTATATACTATGTGTATTTTGTATATCTCTTCATTAAATTTCTGTTTACTAAAGTTCAAAGTTTTTTATTAATATCAGTCATTAAATTCTGATAGCTAAACAGAAAAGGAAATTAATACATGTCTCATTTTTCTACTTCTTTCTTTTGAGCCAGTCCTTCTTTTCAGTCATATTCTTAGAGAATTTGAAAAATTACCCACAATCATCCCCAGAATCTATCCCACTGTTTTAAAAAAAATAAAAAAGATTAGTATGAATTTTATAATTAAATCAGTCTAGATATATCTGGATATCATTCTAGAAACTCCTAAAAAGATTCTGATAATGTATGTTTTTAGTGCCATACTCTTCCCTAACCAGTCATAAAAAATGATATTATTTTTCTTTCAGTGAAACCAAGACCAGAAAGTTGAGACTTGCTAAGGTCTATATGGTAGGGAGTTTGTGTTAGATTAGGGTTAAATTGAAATCTCTGTGCTTTGGAAATTGGTTTTCTCATGCCACTCTTCAATTTCTTTTTTTCAATACCTGTACTGCATGATGGAGTACATAATAACTAGTCTCAGTGTCTTCATCTTTTGTTTCATTTCACTGGGTCACACTTTGTTCTGATTACCTTTCTTCTAAAAAGATTGAATATAAGGTGTATCCTTCTAAGATTCCTGTTAACTAGAAAAGTATGGAAAAACAAAAAATATATTGTCAAAAGGCAAATAATAGTATTTTCTCTACAGAGTTCAGCTAGGAAAAGACACAAATCAAAATCTTAGCTGAATGTTCCGTGTCTCTCCTTCGCTTTAATTCTTATTGCCCCAGAATGCCTTAAAATATGCCTTGTATATTAAAAAATTGTTGCTTAGAAGCAGAATAAAGTTATTCTAAGTACCATACGCTATATAAACAGATTTCGTTTCTAAAATGAGATAAATTGGCATATAGTGACCATTCCATTTTGTGAAAATTTATTGTAGGTGTCCACACAGAAGAGCAAGTATATGAATGCCTTTTAATTCATTGAACATCGCTAAATATTTCAATAAGATGAAAGGTTCAGAACCATGTTGCCACTTAAATATCTTATTTAATAGTTGAAGAAGGTGAGACATCATTCAGAAGTTTGGGATAAGGATTTAATTAAATTATTCATGTTTCAATTGGTATCATCTATATGATATATTATTTTTTAGAGGAAAGAACCCTGCATTTTTATTTATTACTTATAATCAATGATATAAAGTAGACTATTGTATTAAGAGGTAATTTTTAGAACAGTATTAAATTTTATTTATTTCTCATATGAAAACATACTTTTTAATTTTACATGGACTCTTCTATAGCAAAAAGTAGGATGCATTTGATTCTTGAATTCTAAGTTAAGAATGTATCATCTGTTTCTGTACTTTATACAAAACTGAAGTATTCTGAACCCTAAATGAGTTTTTAGTAATTTTAATAATAATAAAATTATCATCTTGTACCTAAACAGAGTTTGCCTAATTTAACTACTGCAAAAATAACTACAAATCCTTAGATTGATAATGTGTTGAGAATAATGACTGAAGAATGAAACCACATAAAGGAAAAAATTAATTTTCCATGTAATCTAATGCATGAATCTAGTAGGAAGTATATAAATCAGAGAAAGACAAATACTGTATGATATCACTTATATGTGGAATCTAAAAAATACAACAAACTAGTGAATACAACAAAAAAGAAGCCAACTCACAGATATAGAGAACAAACTAATGGTTACAAGTGGGGAAAGGGAAGGGGAAGGGGCAACTTAGGGGTCAGGGATTAAAAGGTACAAACTATCACATATAAAGCTACAAGGATATATTGTACAACACAGGGAATATAGTCAATAGTTTATAATAACTGTAAATGGAGTGTAACCTTTAAAATTATGGCTCACTATACTGTACACATATACTTACATAGTATTGTACATCAACTATACTTCAATTAAAAAGTAATTAATTAATTAAAAAGTAATGCAAAAAAAAAAAAAAGTAGGGCTTCCCTGGTGGCGCAGTGGTTGAGAATCTGCCTGCCAATGCAGGGGACACAGGTTCGAGCCCTGGTCTGGGAAGATCCCACATGCCGCTGAGCAACTGGGCCCGTGAGCCACAATTACTGAGCCTGCGCGTCTGGAGCCTGTGCTCCGCAACAAAAGAGGCCGCGATAATGAGAGGCCCGCGCACCGTGATGAAGAGTGGCCCCCGCTTGCCACAACTGGAGAAAGCCCTCCCACAGAAACGAAGACCCAACACAGCCATAAATAAATAAATTAATAAAAAAAAAGAAAGTAAAACACAACTAAATTAAAAAAAAAAAAAAAAAAAAAAAAAAAAAAAAAGTAATGCAGACAGATGATAATTGGAAAACATAAGATAATGCAAATGAATTCCTTTAAGTAATGTACATCAAGGTAAATTTATAAAATTGAAGTTAATTCATTAAAGAGCAATAGGGCCCTGGGAAGCTTGAATGTTAAAACATTCAGGAAAAAAGTAGATAAGTACTCATGAAATAAAGACAAAAAGAAAAGAAAGGAGAGGAATAAAAATACCTCAAAGCCACAAATTTTGTATTTTCCCTCAGTCTATGTAATATGATGATACATTTCCATTCAGCTACAAATATATACAGGTAGGTTTGGGGTAATCAAATATGTTAATTTTTTAAAGGCTTTAATAAACAGTAAAATGGAAGGTGACTTATGAAGACAGATTATTGGCACATAAGTGAACTAAGAAGAAAGGTGATGAAGTAGAAGGAATATGATAATTATATGTACCTGCTATGCTAACACAAAAAAAGGGATGGTATTATCTGAAGTGGAAAAAGTTAAGGGAGGAGTTATCACTTGACTATATTTTTATTAAGTTTAAGAAAAATGTTTGAATCAAGCCAGAAACTAATATCTTTTGAAGTGTAGTTTTAAAATGTTTAATAATTTCCTGAGTGCCAAAATAAGATGAGTATGAAATAGGGTAATACAAATAATGAATTAGATGGTTGTGATTTTATGTCTTTCAAGATCAGTGTCTTCATTCCAGCTTTAGTTCTAAACTAACTCATCTTATATTGTTGATGAATTGTCTTTGGGTTTTTTGCACTTTTTTATTCATTAAGTTAATGCTGTAACTCAGGGGTCAGCAAACTACAGCCCTTGGGCTAAATCCTGTTTCTCTTTTGTGGGCCCATGAGCTAGGAATGATTTTTGCAGTTTTAAATGATGGAGGGGAAATCAAAAGAATATCATTTTGTGACATGTGGAATATTATATGAAATTCAAATTTCAGTGTCCCAAAAATAAAGCTTTATTGAAACACAGCCACACTCTTTCATTTGCATATAATCTGTGGTTGCTTTTGCAGTACAACAGCAGTTGAATAGTTATAGCAAAGACCATATGGCACATAAAGCCTAAAATATTTACTATCTGACTGTTTACAGAAAAAGTTTGCTGACACCTGCTAAAACTGGTTAGTGTGTCAAGACGACATTGAAAAAGAAATTATTATAATAGAGATTGTGTGAAATTATCATCATTTTACAAACTGAGAAAAGGAGAGCTGGTTATTTTTTCTGAGGATGGTGTCAGATCATTCTGCATGGAAGCATGCGCTTAAAAAAGTTGATCCTCTGGGCTTCCCTGGTGGCGCAGTGGTTGGGAGTCCGCCTGCCAATGCAGGGGACACGGGTTCGTGCCCCGGTCCGCGAAGATCCCACATGCCGCGGAGCGGCTAGGCCCGTGAGCCACAACTACTGAGCCTGCGCGTCTGGAGCCTGTGCTCCGCAACGGGAGAGGCCGCGATAGTGAGAGGCCCGCGCACCGCGATGAAGAGTGGCCCCCGCTCGCCTCAACTGGAGAAAGCCCTTGCACAGAAACGAAGACCCAACACAGCCAAAAATAAATAAATAAATAAATTTATAAAAAAAAAAAAAAAGTTGATCCCCTGAAATTTTCTACCTTTATGTTTTTTTTTTTTAATTAATTTATTTATTTATTTATCCTTGGCTGTGTTGGGTCTTCGTTTCTGTGCGAGGGCTTTCTCCAGTTGCGGCGAGCGGGGGCCACTCTTCATCGCGGTGCGCGGGCCTCTCACTGTCGCGGCCTCTCTTGTTGCGGAGCACAGGCTCCAGATGCGCAGGCTCAGTAGTTGTGGCTCACGGGCGCAGTTGCTCCACGGCATGTGGGATCTTCCCAGACCAGGGCTCGAACCCGTGTCCCCTGCATTGGCAGGCAGTTTCTCAACCACTGCGCCACCAGGGAAGCCCTACCTTTATGTTTTTATTCTTCCTTTTTACACTGTTTATTCTGTGCTCTTCACATGCCAAGCACACATACATGCACACAAGGTAAACTCACTATGGAATTACGTTAAACCCTTCAAATATAGAGCTATCATATGGATAAAGTATAGATTATAAATTCCTCTTCTTTGGGGAGCCCCTTACAGAGATTTAAAGATAATTTCCATTCTTGCTCTTTAAACTTTTTTAAAATGTGTTTTTAGAGTATTTTTGCTGTACACATTGTATTTTTCTGTTTATTACTTCCTTGCCTCTTAATAAAGATATTTCCCCTGAAAACCACGATCAACTTTTGATTTCTGCTAAATTTCCTGCTTGACCTCACCTAAAATCATACCTTCTATAGGAAATTTCATACAACTAAGAAAGACACCCTGAAGTGATCAAGTAATACATCATATCTTAATATAGCACTTAAAAATCTGAAAGTGTCTACATTGAATCAGCCTACTTTGATTGAGGTGAGGAAGAACTACTGGAACATTAGTCCTTAGATGAATAATCTTTTGGTAGCTTTTAAATGAGTAAACATCAATTTGTTTATGTACTCTACTTTCTTTAAGCAAATTTCAGTGTTTTTTGGTTCTTGTATGTAGAACATTGTTTGAGCCTCCTGAGTCTTCCTTGTTTGACATTTTGGCATTTACTCATATTAATAATATGTGTTTATTTACTATTTAATTTATAACATGTAACATCCTGAGTATCTTGGTAGATAGTGTTTTGTAATATGACCAGATTACAGTAATGGTGAAGATTACAGTAAATAAATTTTAAGAATATCTCTTTGGAAAACAGGCTAATTTTGCTATCTTTCACTTTATAGAATTCACTTAACATGTAAAGTTAATTAATGCAATTCTGAAGTTTCAGTTCTACTGAAAAATAACAAAAATCTTTCTTCTGCTTTGAACCATCTATTACTTATAAAATCACCTGCAGTAGCATAAGACATCATTTGGAGTGGAAGTGACACATCTGTGAGGTGTTTAATGCTTACGGTGGAATTGCCTTCTCAGAATTGACATTAAGACAATAGAGTACTAGTAAAAGATCTCCTTGACAAGTAAATTTCCCTAGTAATTGAAAATGGAGAAGTGAGGGGAAAAAAAAGACAAGACTCAAACTATTTTGAAAGATAAAGTTTTTCAGTTTTATGGGTATAGTTACAGTAACAGAACAAACATGCAGAGGAAGGCTTTCTTAGAACTAGTATCCTGCTAAAGAAAATCAGATATGTATGTGGTTGAAAGAAAGATTTAATTTCTTAATATGTATAGAATTGATCATATTTTAGAAACTACCTCATAGTAAATCATTAAGTGGCAGTGATACATTTTATCACAAATCTTTGTGATGGTAAGTGTAAAACCTTCTGAATATTATTTCACACAATTCAGTTTTTGAGGATAAAAGAAAAAGATTTTGTATATTCACTTATTCAGTAAGCCATTATTGAGTGCCTACTATATTCCGCTCTGCTGGGTGCTGGAAATACACTTAAAGAACAGATCAGATAATAAGGACATTACTGATTTCTCCACTGTGCCATCTTCTTCTTTACCTTATTTCCCTACCCTAACTTTGTATTTTGGAACTTCCTGAAGAATTTGTAACTAGAAAATGCATGCTTGAGTATTTAGCTCACATGGCATTCTGACAACATAATGAAAGAAGAGGCCACAAAGTTGAATGTGGCAGTGTGACAACCTAGAAAGTAAGAACAGGCCAGGAAATTATCAAGTGAAAGTCATGAAGATTAAACATGGTTTTAAGTATAAAATAGTTATCACAAAAAAATCAATGAAACATTCTGATAAAAGACAGGTCTGGAGAAGAGTTTTGTGGTTAAGTTTTTTTAATATCTTTTTGGTGTTGCTACTGGCTTATTTGTTTAGTTAGATTCAGTAATACTGAATGGATTCAGTAATGAGAATGGAATAGTAGGAACAGGAAATTAGAATCAGAATACTGATCTGGCTTTGGTGCCCTCTTTAAACAGTAATATGAAAATGTACAATAGAGTCATTCTATAAATAATCTCACATGTAGTTTGCTAGTGTTAAGACAGTGAGATCAGTGTGGTACCATAGGAAAAAGTGACCAGTGTTCCACTTTCCTGTTAACCTTAAATGAGCATCTTCTGAGCAAGATCATACCAGATTCTGATCTGGGGAGCCATCTCCATCATGGATTTTTTTTTTAAGCCAGGTATTTTTTTATCACACAGTTCTCCTCAAATAGTATGAACCTTGAGATTTCAAGCTCAAGTGTCTGTTTATAAGGCTGTTTTATTATCTGGCAAATGTGTTGGTGATGGAGCCTTCTAAACTTCTGAGACCCTTACTGTGCTATCATTTCCTCTTTAACAGTGTTTTCTTTTCCCCACTGCAAAACCAGGCTCGGCTTCCCTCGTGCTCATCTACCTATAGTGTATCTGAGGTATACTTTGCACGTGTTTTCTTACATGGTCAACAACATGCTCGCCCTCACCATTTTTCTTATTTTATTTTCCTTTTGCCTTAATTTATTTTGCCTTGCACTTTGCACTTGGCTGAAAGAGATGAAGGTACCAAAGGGGAAAAGTTAGCTGTTTTATGGGGAAATTTCTATATTTTCATACAGCACTTTTCTGAGTAACTTTTTTTTGGCAGTCACTGTATCACATTGAAATGGTTAAAGCCCAAACAGCCAACTTAATTGTGGCCACCACCTTAATTCCATAAAGATTCCTTTGAACTGGGTAATTTGTTGTTAAACTCATGCTGGCTAACAACAAAGATTCCAGTTTGCAGAGCTGTATAGGTCTGTCTCTGGTAGCTGAAGATTTACATTAAATTAGTAACAATCCTGTCCCATTAACCATAGACAGAGGAAAGCCTCCAAATTGATTATTAAATGAAAATTTAATATGATTCCCCTATTTTTACGTAAAATAGAAGATTCACTCCCTTTTAAAGAACTGATTAGGTTACTCAGGAAAATAGTTTCCTTGATACTTGTATAAGGTTCTTAAATTAAAATCTAGAAAAGCTTACCACTCATGAGATTCATGTTCTTTTAACAGAATACTTTACATCAACTTTGGCCTATGTTATTTGCCTTTTCAGGGGTTTAATTTCTTATTCTTACTGTGTTAAACCATAGCATAAGTGGGTTTTCTGGTTGTGTAAACCAGAGTCCCTGAAATATCACTAACAGTCTCTGAATATCCTTTAAGTCTACTATTCAAAGCAGGGGCACTATTGAATAGCTAAGAGAAAAGAGTGTATGTACCTCAAAATATGACTAGTAAATAACAGGACTTTAATAGCCTGTGAATTTTAAGATCTTAATTTTTTACTTTACAGACATATTTCTACACATATTTACTTTGTGCAGGCTACTTTAGCTACTATATGCAGGCCAGTATTGTCAGCTTAATTCTGATCACAGAAATATTATCTCTGAATTTCATGGAGAAAACAGAAAGATGGCACTGTCTAAAATACCAGGTAAATGTATGCAGAACCACAGGCAGAATATCATCTTTTGACTTTAAAACTTTATAAAAAGCCTTGAAAGGAATAGCATTGCTAAACCTGTAGCTTCACAAAGTTGAACTTATTGAGTCAATAGAATTAAAGCCATCTTCTTTAATTTTTTCCTTTGCAAGTTGCAGCTGTTACAAATTTTTTTTTCCTCTTAAAACTGATTTTGTGGAGAATTGATTTCTTCTTGAAATGTGTGTTTGTAGGGAGAAACGAAGTAATGAAAGGCAAATGAATTACTTGTGATATTAGCAAAGACTTTTGAAAGAGAAGATTGGTACCATCTCATCACTGCATTTTCCACAGGTCTTTTCTTAATACCCCAGGATTATGATTCCCAGTGTAAAAAATATATAACCCATTTCTTTCTGCCATTTCATCCAGGCATTTCTCCATTTCCCATGAGAGTGTTTAAGAAGTTTACCATTGGCATCATCTCCAATCATAACCTACAGCATCCATCAGGGTATTACTTTCTCTGTGACAGCATGTTTGCAGGAGGGCTCTCAGGTTAGAATGTGGAACTGGTTTCTGGGGAGTCGGGATTGTGTATGCTGTGGCCTTTTCTCCATAGCACTCAGCTCTTAAATGAACTCTGGCTTCACCTGGGTTTGTTTCTTTCATTGTGACACATGAGCTTTATTTACTTGTCATGAAGTGTGTTTCTCCTTTTGTCATCTGTGGTAGGGTTTCTATATTTTATACTCAGTGCCACATTTCTGTGGACTCCATAGGTGGTGTTTATGTTTAATTTATGAAGCTGTAATGACCAATACAGTGAAGAACTCCTTAGGGAATCTAACATTCATGATGTCCTCTTTACAGAAATAACCTTGCATAATTGTTTCCTGTTTCATTTTAAATTGGTAAATGATTGTTTCACAAAATTTAGACTATAAGCCTTAACACTTAGAATTTCAAGGAATGTTCTCATGTTTCTATTTTTCATATGGAAGCCTCTTGTTGTTATTTATTTTATAGCATCACTATGGAAGTAGCCAAACCTTTCATGTTTGGCTTCTCTTCTTTCCCTCACATTTACATCATCTTCATTTATCTCCACTGCTGAAGAAATAAATTCTCCAATCCCTGATGTAGCACATTGATTTTACCAATTTCATGTCACTATCTTCTGTGATGAGACCAAAATAATAAGCCTTGTTCAAAAATTAATCTATCCATGAGATGTACAAAAACAAGATCATTTCTAACCTTACCTGGCTCAGCAAATGTTACTCCATGTAGTTGACAGCCCCTTTGTAAAAAACACAATTCTCTTACTATGTGACAAGCTCTATGTTTGACATCTTATTTATCTTATCTCAGTCTTCACTACAGCTCTGTTTGAAGAAGATATTATTGTCATCCTCATTTTGCAGATGAGGAAACTGAAGCTCAAAGAGGTTAGATACCTTGCCCAAAGTCGTAAAATCTGCCAAGTGAGTAGCAGAAAATTGTTTTGTCTTAAAAACCATGCTTTTCACTTTTCAGGAGTTATTAAAAGTCGTCAGCTCTCTGAATGGCATGCGGTAGTCTTGTATTTTCACAGTATGTATTTACCTGGTTCAGGTTGATTATATAGTTTTGGATTTTATCTTATGAAAGGATACAGGTATTTCTATAAGATATGAAACTTTAATTCAAGGAAATATTAGAAAGACATTCCTTTGTGTAATTTATTATTCTTATTTTTCTCATATTTAGTCATTTAATAAATATTTATTGATCACCTACCATGCCTTACTTAAATATAATCTTCTAGCTATTTCTTGATCTTTGGAATTGGCTTCACATTTAGAATGTGTGAAATATTATGAATGTAATGAGATCAGTGGCTCAGGTTGTACACTATTCATCCCTTCAAGCCAAGTTTAAAAAAAGCTGGGGGTTGGGGGAACAGGGGAACTCACCTTCCAGATCTCTAACTAATCTTCAACTTTGTTCCAACAGTGTTCATTTTTTAAAATCCTTTGAAAAACTTGCTTCAGAATTCCCTTAGCTTAAACCAAAGCCAGAAATAGTACTATCTCTTGGTAGAAAGTGTTCTTTCTGACTTATTTGAAAAGCTGGAGTATATACTAGATATGTCTTTTATGATTTGTAACAGTATCTAAACCAAAAAAAAAAAAAAATTAATAAACATTGAACCTTTTGAAATCTTGTTTTTAATGTCTTAGATTTCCCAGTAGCAAGATTGATTTAGATAATTTGAGATTTTGAAGCTAAATTCATTTTTCCTGTTGAGTGGACAGAGACTGAAACTTTATTATATTTTTACTTAATGCTTAAGAACCTTTAGGGGACTTCCCTGGAGGTCCGTACTTCCACTGCAGGGGGCACTGGTTCCATCCCTGGTTGGGGAACTAAGATCCCAAACACAGTGCGGCCAAAAAACAAAAAAAGAACTTTTAGCTACCTAAAGAAAAGGAGGCATTTTTAAGTTGTAACATGCAAAGCAGTTGCCATTTGAACTCTTAACCCACTATTAGCACACCAATTCTAATCTAAACAAACCTTAATTGACTGACAATTTGGAGCTTATACAAATGGAAGTTTTAGTTGAATTGCAGATAGGAGATTCAAGGAAGGAAGGAAAGGAATAAAACTTGACTTTAAGCACTGTAGCATTTCCTGTTTCAAAAGGAAAAATGGGGCCAATTTTTAGAACCAACAGGGCCACAAAATGTTTAAGCTGGAGGAAACTGTAATAAAATATTCATAAAATGAATATTCTGTACTGTGAGATAATCACATAAGATTTTCTACTTTATAAAATCTCACTTAGAAAATCTTTATTGGCTTCTTATTTATTTCAATATAGTTGTCTGTGATGTTCCACGTTCCTTTCATTCTTATCTGAATTATTTTCATGCTGTTTCTATATAATAGTTGGAAATTTGGATATAGTGTAAAGAGATCTGTTAGAAATGTATCTTTTGAAAGCACTGCAACTACTCTACCAAAGTTTCTTAACTCATACCTCTTTTTGGAATCTTTAAAAATGAATTGGAGTATATAAATTGTTTGGGTCAAAGTAAGAAAATTAAGTACATATTTCTCTCTGACATCCAAATAAGTGACCAGCCATAAAGATAGTGGGAAAGCACATGACTTTCTCTTTGACAGGGATATTTGATACATATAATCAAAACATTCTTGAAAAAGAATTGAAAAGAATTGGTTGATAATTTTTGACAAAAGACAATGGGTACTTCTTTCTACTTGGCCATATATTCTTAAATTTCCATTATAAAAAAGATTTTTGAAACACATTATTGTAATTGACACTAATGAATTTCTGCTTATCCTCATATATTGCCTCATATACTCAGGTCATTTGAAATACAAAAGAGGGTCATCAATGGAAGTAAGACATGAGAATTCTAAAGTTTAAGATGAGGAAATATTAATGCTGTTAATATGAGCAGGCGAGTTCCCCTGCTCACCATCCCCCCCAGCTTTTCTTAACTTGGCTTGAAGGGATGAACAATAGTGTACAACCTGAGCCATTGATCTCATTACATTCATAATATTTTACACATTCTAAATGTGAAGCCAATTCCAAAGATCAAGAAATAGCTAGATCAAGAAATATTAATGCATAGATAACAAGTTTAGGAAGTTTTTGAGGTAAGTGTCTTAAAACTAAAATATAAACTATATATATCTCTCTTTGAGAGAGAGAGAAGATAGAGATATATTGTCTTGGTCCAAACGCAGGTTGGAAAAGAATTTCCAGGCACAAGGCAGAATGTAAAGAAGGCAGAATTTATTAGAGGGAAGGGTTGCTGCCAGAACAGCGGGGCCTACTTCCTAGTAGTCTGGGAGAGTTGAGCCCGAACATGCGCTATTGATCAGTTTTTATAGCCAGAAAACAAAAGAATGGTCCGAGGTGAAAATTTCATTTACTGATTGTTCGAGGCACATATACCTTCCTTCTATAGGGTAGGAGTGGGAGAGGCCAGACTCCTTTCCTTATTTGGGACAGGTCCCGTTGCCCAGATGGGCGTTGCCCAGGTGGGCTCAGGAATTTCGTAACCATCGCAACATGGTGAGGAGGGTGATTAAGAGTCCAGTAGGGGGTGTAACGCTGAAACGTTTTCAGGCAGGGTGTCCTTTGTCCTTGAAGCATCATTGTCCTTGGAGCACCACATATATCTAGATAGATAGATAGATAGATAGATAGATAGATAGATAGATAGATACATAGGTAGATTGGTAAAAATCTCTTCTCCTTATGTGGAAATCCAGCTTTATACAAATAGATTAGCTTATTGTCATGATGTTATCATTTTTCCTGTGCCATAGAGAATTTACAAATACAATAGATTAATTAGAGATATGGATAGTTAGAGCCCAAATAAATGTTGGCTTGTTAGAATATACACTAAAGTGACATAGCTCACTTGCATTCATACTTATATTTCCAGCTGTTGTTCAATTGTGCTTCTAAACCGTATTACCCTATATTGCTTTTCCTTTTCCCTATTTGACTGTTTTTCTACTATTCCTTACATGTTGATGATCAACTTGATTCATTCCCAGATTCTCTTGATTTCATTTCTCACTATATATCTACACTGTCCAAAACAGTAACCAGCAGCTCCATGTGACTTTTAAATTTAAATTCATTAAAATTAAATAAAATTTTAAATTTACTTTCTCAATTGCAACAGCCACATTTGAAGTGCTCAGTAGTCACATGTGGCTATTGGCTACCATATTTAAAAGTATAGATGTAAAACATTTTCATTATCACAAAAAGTTCTATTGGACAATGATGCTCTGTATACTTCTGGGTTATCTCATAATCAACCATTGTTATTATTATGATCACCACCATCCATCATCATTATTATTCTACTTACGGTATAGCGCTTACTTTGGTCAGGGATCATTCTAGGAGCTCCACATATATTAACATTACATCACTATATAGTAACTACCTTGGCATCAACTCCTATTTACAGCCCACATCTCTCTCCAGAGTTATAAGCACCTTGTACATAACTCAACCCCCAAATTTGTACCTTCATATGACACTAGCCAATCACGCAGACTAGAAACCTGGGAGTTATATCCCTTCTAACCAATCAGACCTGAGTCTTAAAGATTCTGCCTCTTTTGTATCTCTAGAATCTATGCCCTTCTCTCCAGAACCTCTTTCAATTATTTAGTTGGATTTTTCATCTGGATTACTAGATTAATATCCAGACTAGTTCCTCTACCCTCATCATTTATTCCATAAATATCTCTAATCCATCTTCACATGCTTACCAGAATGAACTTTTTAAAATGTTAATGTAATCATTGTCATTCCATTATTTAAAATCTTTTCAGTGGCTCTCCACAACCCTTAGGAATTGGTGGTCCCTACCTACATCATCAACTACTCCTCTTACCACTCCCTATCATGGTTAAAACTAGCTTCAGCCATGCTTTTTGCCATTTCCCAGTTGCCAGGATCCCTCACATCTGTGAATTGCGCTAGCCTTTTTCTCTGACTTTCCCATCTTTTCTTCACCCAAATTATAATTGTCCCTTAAAACTGTGCTCATATATCTCAGCTCCAGGAAACCTTTCCTGATAACCTTCCCCCATCCCCTACCCCCATCTGAGTTAGGAGCATCTCTTACATATCCCCATAGCAGTTTGTACTAACTTCTATTATACTACTTATCATGGTGTATTGTAATCGTATGTTTTACTTGTCTTTCTGTAATGTATTGTGAACTTCTGGAGACCAGAGGCTGCTTTCTTTTTAACCTGTAATTCACAGGCCAGATTAGTGTGGGGCAAACAGCAGATAGCAAGTGTAGGTTGAATGAATGACATTAATTATGCCTTAATTGCTATATCTATAATAATATTCACTTTGTTATTAGACTATGAAACTTGGTTGGGTAAAGACATTGATTTAGCTTCTTTACCCCATCTAGCACACAGTAACCATTTAATAAACACACATTACCCAAATCATGAGTTACAGCCCAGTCTCAAATATCCCATTATATATGTATCAAATGTCCTTAAGATTTGTATGCATTTTTCTAATCCCTGAAGCATATATTAATCTAGGTCAGTGCTTCTAAAACATTTTAATTCTACACTGCCTGACTGTTCCTACAGTCTACTCTAATATTGCATTTTTAAATAAATAACAGGGGTAGCTGGCCCAATTTTTCTTCATTGTGGGCTCAAACAATATCAAACAGTCATCCCAGTCTCTACAACTTTAATTCCTTGTTGACCTTGGATGTAACAGGAGGGAAGAGTCTCAAACAGTAGAATTGACTTTCTTGCCCTATTATTGAAACTTGAAGTTTACATAGAGCAATGCAGCTTTGTTCTCTGTGACCCCAATCAGTCTCCTTGACATCCTGTTTGAAAAACACTGGGAACTAAAAGTCTATGAAAAATCACACTCTCGTAAATTCATATGGGAATCAGAATTGGTACACAAGCAAAAAAATAATATTAGAAAGCTGAGGTTTATTGTTAAGTCAATAAGTATTTCTTAGTTAGCTTTCAACAAAATTGTAGTCAGAATCTAATGTTATTGATTGATAAGTAAGTTGTATATAGGCCTCTGATTAAAGCTTCTTCATCTATTACCAAGACACAGAGGGAGTACTGGTAGGCAATTTAAGTCAAAAGAAGGCTCAAAATATAAATTTCCAGTGGCTTTTGTACTCTGTAACCAATAGTGAGGGAAATTGACATCAAAGTGATTTTTACTCCCCATTGGGCTCGTGCCCATCATTCTTTTCCTTTATATGCCCTTATGCACCACAGGCCAACATTGTGTCTCCATTTTTCTTTTTCTTTCTTAACCCAATTGTCACTTCTGTATAGGTGGTAATACCAATGCATGCTTGCACAGCTTCCTGTAAATTACAGAGGTTTAATGAATTCTGAGCAGTTCATGACCATACCCTGATGTGGTTCATACCCATAGATTTACAGACAGGTTTGGTTTACCACCAGTCCTGTTCTAATTCTTTTTTTTTTTTTTTTAATTTATTTATTTATTTTTGGCTGTGTTGGGTCTTCGTTTCTGTGCGAGGGCTTTCTCCAGTTGCGGAGAGCGGGGGCCACTCTTCATCGCGGTGCGCGGGCCTCTCACTGTCGCGGCCTCTCCCTTTGCGGAGCACAGGCTCTAGATGCGCAGGCTCAGTAGTTGTGGCTCACGGGCTTAGTTGCTCTGCGGCATGTGGGATCTTCCCAGACCAGGGCTCAAACCCATGTCCCCTGCACTGGCAGGTGGATTCTTAACCACTGCGCCACCAGGGAAACCCCTGTTCTAATTCTTAAAGATTCAGATAAATATCTTCTTGACTACTAGCAATGTAAATTTTCTTTTACTTGTTTACAAAAATATGCATTTGGATACAATGGAATATATAGCCTGGACTTCAGCAAATAGAATGATCAGTTTTCTCTAGTCACCTTATTTTTCCACTTTGAAAAGCACTTCCTTTCTTAGCCAGAGTTCCTCATCTAAACCACAGTACAAGAAGTGACTTGTGTGGCTATTTTCTAAAGCTCCTGTGAAGATGGTGCCATTCTAGATTCATAAAAGAGAAGTTAATTCATTATATACAATGGATGTATAATGCATCAGGGATTAATTCTCTCCCAGAATTGAAAAAGATATAGTAATTCTTTCTTTGCTTTTTTAAGTAGTTCAGTGCTTCTTGAAGCCATTTGTTATTTAAAGCCGTACTTAATATTTCTTCTTTGGGAATTCTCCCTATTGCCTTATTCTTTGGATACTAAAATATCTAAATAGCTTCATGCTTACCGTGTGAATTTAAGAGTTGAGAGTATGAGGCCGTGTTTTTATTTGAGAGTTTTTTTAAATAAGCTTTTTAATTTTCTGGAAGAATCAAGAACTTTAACCAGCCTCTTAACATATTCCAAAGATGTTCATGCTTTGGTGGTAATTAATGTTTTATTGGTTGTCTCACAGTGCTTAAAAATTTGAGATTGGGCTAGATTTCAATCCCAGCCCTAGATTTGAAACCCAGCCCTGCCTCTTACTAGCTTTGTAATATTAAGCACTTGATTGTAAACTTAAGTTAACTTGTCTGCACTTCATATTTCTATAAAATGGAAATGATACCACTTTAAGGATTGAATTGCTTAAGACTGCTTGATGCAGTGCCTGATATGAATAAGTACTCAATAAATAATAATTATTATTATTATCAATACTGGTTATCATACTAAAGGCCTAAAGGTAAAGTTATTTTTAGTTTGAACTAACTCTGTCAGACATATCATATGCTACATTTGTCACACAGTAGAATGTGTTTTGCATATGGTTGTTAGCCACAATCTAACTAAAATATCAAGTATTATTAGCTTCACTGTCAACTTGACACAAGTTAATGTCAGCACTTGTGCCATTCCTGCTTTGCTTCTTTTTCCTAATCATTGTCAAGTGTATTGAAGATGATATATATGAACATATATCTATGAGATATATCTTTTTTCATTCAATGAGTTGACTGTCTTCTCCAGTTTTTATCTTATCTATTTCTTCAAAATCACTTTCCTATTTAGTGGCTGGATTATTTATGCACACACACCCCACCTCACTGAAGATTATGGCTAAAAAGAATAGCACTTTTTATTATAATTATTATTTTAGGGTAGGAAAAAGTTTTCCTTGACCCTCTTAGGGTCCCTGGTTGGGTCTGAAAATTAAACTGACAAAGATTAACAGGAGGAAGCATACAAATTTATTTAATATAAGTTTTACATGACACGGGAGTCTTCATAAGGAAATGAAGACCCAAAGAAATAGTTAAATCTGAGTATTGTTATGCTAGGTTTGATGAAGAGGGGACAGTCACAGAGAAATATGATGGGGCATAAAGTATGAGCTTAGGGTAGTAAACTAGAAGAAACTTAGTAAGGCCTGTTCATTCTTATTCTTCTTGGTGCCCTTTTGTCTTGGAGAAAACGATGCTTCTTTCCTCAGGGTATAAGGAGGACACCTCTTGTTTGAGGGTGTTATGACCTTTTTCAGGGGAGAAGGGCAGAGGAAGGACAAGAGACCTTCTTGCTTTCGCCATGTTCTCATACTTCTTCAGTTTTATTCAGTATGCGAGGTGCCATGTTTTTGGGTAGCACGTCCTGAACCCCATCATTATATTGTCCTTAAATTCCATTACATGCCATACTCTACAGACAGTCACCAACTTATAAGTGGGGCAAAGCAGTTTCCAATGAAAACAACTTTATAACTGGTTACCAGATTCCTAGGCTAGTTCTCAAAAGTTTATATAACCCTTAATAAGCTGAAATGGTGTTACGGTTTAACTGAATTGAGGGTCAAATAGACATATATGGATTAATGTAGGAATCTATGTACTATTTGTAACATTATTTCTTGGGAAAATGCTTTTTAACCTCTAACAGAATCCAGCTTACTCCAAAGTATTTTTACCCTGGCAAATTCTGAATGGCAACAGGATCTTACATTCTGTTTTCTTCTTCCAACAGCTCAGATAGGACATCTTCTTTAGAATACTCATTGTAGTGGAAGGTAAAGGGGGAGGGAAACTGGCAGTTTGGGGCAAGGACTTCTCCACAGCACCATCAATTGGTGTTTGTTGAATGAATTTATAAATTGAATGTTTATATGAAGGGGTTATGCCTATATAGTTAAGTTTCAATAAGCTTTCTATAGTATGGTATTTTTATTTTCGAATTCCTCTTTCTAGTGAATGCTGATTTTTCTGACTTATTCAATGCCTTTTGTGTCCTTAGTATCTTATAAACAAGATATAGGTCTTTGAGCCAGCTGAGCAAAGTAAAACAAACATATGACTGTGAATTAAAAGAGGTGATTTCTACTGTGTGGTCTGTTCATGAGAAAACTAATATATTATGTATGTAACAAACAGGATTTTTAATCCTGTTAAAATATTAATGGTATAATTTTAAAGATATTGGATTTTGATTATCCTGTATGCATTTTGCTTTCTACATGAAAGTTAAGTCAGAGTGCCAAATGCAGATAAAAAACATACTTAGAGCTTGAAAGTCTATAATGGATCTTGATGCCCTGAATTAATGTAAAAATTGGATTTGATATGATAGTTATTTTTACTTGATTGTTTATGCTTCCAGGATTATTGCAGACCCTACCAGTAGGTCACGATTAGTCATCTAGTTGAACATCTACACTGCAGAGTAGATATTACCATATTAAGTATATAGAGAACATAGCAAAAATTAAATATGGGGCCTCACTTAAGGATTTTACAAATTGGAATATTGTCTTTTTTTAAATCATATTCTATGTATTCAGGCTGTGGTGTTTGAAAATATTACTAGAAAAAAATGCCTTTGGCTTGAAAATTAAAGCTCTTCAGTGTTAGCATCAAAAAAAATCCATAGGAAAATTATCATTTTGAGGTCCTGTGTTCACAAAATAGTCATGGGGGAATTAGTCAAAAATTTACCAAGTTATTGGTAAGTCCCAAAAAGGAACTTGCATAGGGTAGATTTTCCTAGAATAGATTTGAGTTCTTGGGATCTTATTTTATAACTTTAAAAATGCCATAATATTTCTTTAGGCCACACAGAGATGGTGTCAGTTATTCTAAATTGGTGGTAGGTCTTATTTAATTTATTTGCCAAGTACGCACCTCTTTGGAAAAGAGAAATAAAAGCAAAGCAGGATTTTACACTTTATTTCCATTACTTATAGCGGAGAATGCAAATTTTCACCCCTTAAATGCTCTCCTGTGCTCTGCTAAGCTATCTGACGCATTGGAGTGGTATAGGAAGACAGAGGACTCCAGTAAACATTATAAGTCAGGATGAATAGCATATGCAAAGGAGATATAGTTTATGAAAAGGAATTTGATATGTTTTTTTAAGTCTACTCAACTGAATTTAAGGGCATGTTTTGAATCCTATGGAATCCGTTGTGATCATACTGATAGTCGTTCGCATGTATTTTAGGCACTTACCTGTGTTATCTAATAACACCCTATTTTACAATTGCAGCTATCATTCTCCAAAGTAGATTAATCTATAATATTCACAGTCTTGTTAATCCTATGTGTACTATGTCTATTATTCAAGAGTTTTTTAATGGTATTCTTTTGTCTTTTCATAGCATCTCTCATTAAGATAGAGTTTTCATTTTATTCTCATTTTTAACAAGAATTACATAATTTGGAATTATAAAGAACTGTTGAGGGTTTTTCCACAAGGCACCCTATCATCAACAGTAGGCTAAGCTAGAAATAAAAGTGGATAATGTATGGTAATACTCTTTCCATTAGCTTTTAAAAGTTCAGCTTGTGTAATTACATGTATATAATGTCAGAGTATTTCATAGGTATGCACATTTTATCATATTCACTTACTTCTCTTCAGCTTAAGTATTTCAGGAACCCAGATTCATGTTTGGTTTTTCAGTGAGGTATTTTTTTTTTATCCATGAGTAAGTATCAATGCATTGGATGATAAATTGTAATCACATACAGCTTTTGAAATATATGTGCTTATTAACATTTATGAATCTACCTTTTAAAGTGCTTTTGACTTAGTTTCCATGTGACTTCTGTTATGAAACATAGTAATGTTATTACATAAAATAACATTATTTTTAATATAACACAGCTCGATGTATATTATGAATAGGAGAACTAGAATGGCATATATCCCTTGGAATTGAGTGGGGAGAAAAAGTAGGTATGTTGGTACTCAAAAGTTTTGCATTATAAGAAATTTAAAAAAAAAGAAAAAGAGAAGTGGGGGGCAAGGGGATGCTCTGGGGAAGGGAAGAAAGGGAGAGATGGAAAAAGGAAACAAGCCCTAGTTTTTCATTCCCTTTTCTGCCTCAGTATTTTAAAAATTGGTCACTTATTCTAACTTTCCCATATTAAATAGTTGCAGAGCATAAGGAACAACTTATAGAACAAGGTGAATTCAGAAAGACCTTAAAGATATTTTTAGATTCATGTTCCATGAAACCCTGAATGGAATTCAGATTCATATGGACTTTTATAGCCATAGTTTTCAATTATATTAGCAATTTTCCTTGTTCTATTTCTGAGTCTGCCTTAGGATAAGAAAAGAAGGGTCTATTTTTGAAATTTTGTCCTTGCCATTCTGCAGTCAATATTGCCTACAGTCATAAAAATCGGGCTTGCTACTTTTTTTTTTTTCCCCCTCTGGCAACTTGCTGCTATCCCAGCACACAGCAATTAAATCCGATTCTGTTTGGGCTGCCATGCCTAACTGTTCTTGTTGAGAAGCATGGCATGAACTAATGCATGGCTCTTTGAGAACACTGCTGTGTATATCTGCACTGAAAGAAAACTTCTATAGCAATCTAGCCCTTTGAATTTAGTATTAAAGCTGCAGTAATTAATGATGAGCTCCTGTACAGTGCTTGACACAGAAGGGAATTCCCCAGGAATAAAAGTGGAAACTGAAGGAAAAAATGATATTTGTAGTCAGATGCTGCTAAATTAGTCGTTGGTACTTCTCATCTGAGGAGGTAAGCATCCTTTCAGAGCATGCACATGAGTGAGAGAATAGGAAAGAGAAAAAAGGATGCCATTGAGACCTGAAAGAGGTTGTATAGGGAAATGTTGGGTCAATTCTTAATCTCAAATATTTGGCTCAAGAGTCTGAAGTAGTTTGGGTGAAAATGAGACTGGTTTTAATTATCTTGCCACCAGATTTCACAGCCTAATCACCCAGCATTAAATATACTGGACATGACTTAACTCCTTCATACCATGACAGTTTCAAGCTGTTTTTGTAAACAACCTTATAATTGCCTTCAGTATTTTAATTAGGAGCATTGGTTCAATGATCAAGAGATCAGCACCCTTTATTAGTTCTGTTAAGCATTTGTCTTGTTTCATCTATGCATTTTTTCTTTACTAGAAAATAAACTAGGCACTATTTTTCCAAGTGAAAAAAACCTTCCTTTTTTTCCTTTCATATTACAGTTTGATCTTGAAAAGATGGGAAGCAAGTGAATGGTCCTGAAATTGGGCATTTAATCTTTATATTCCTAAACAATTTTTGTGGGCATGAATTATTAAGTTTTACCTAATTTATATCAGGATGTTCCCAAATAAATGTAAGTACAGAAATTGAACCATGCAACTGTCAATTACTCCAACCTTGATATGTAGGTTAATGAAGTTTGGACAAACAAAAAATGTTGTATGACCAGAAGTTCAGAATCATCTAAATCGCCTCCTTTAGCTCATTTTCCTTTATACATAGCAAGTTTATCTGTAATCTCCCCAATTCATCTGTTTTAGAGCCATGTAGCACAGTTCAGGAGTTCAAAGGACAAGTCAAAATAATATTGGGTTATTTGTTCAACCTTAACTGCCACCATATAGCAAGGATCTCTGTAGCCATTCTCACTATTACAGGTCAGTGATAGTAGCATTTCTAAAGTGTTCATTTAGGTACCACTCTTTCAGTCCACCTATATCACTATCCTTTCACTTGCAATTAACTGTCTTTCAGCATAACTGACCTCTGTTTCAAGGCTTTGGTCTGAAATATTCTCCAGCTAGAGTTACCTACTTGGGCTTTCCTTTACCGAGTCATTTATCCTGGTGGATGTAGTCATACTATGTCATTGCTTTAAGTTGTGTTTCAAATCACTTTGGTTTCCTTTTAAATATCCCATCCACAAAGGGAAATTTTGCTACTGCTCTTAAGATTAGTCATGATGTATTTCAAAATACCTATCTTTTTTCCTACACACACACTTTTTTAAATTTTATAAGCTATGCCTTTTGACTTTAAAAGACAGTTTCAGAGCAGGGATGATATTGGTGGTGTTAAGGTCTGCCGTGTGTTTTGAAGGTTGACATAAGAAGTGTGACGAGGAGAATAATCTATACAAACCCTCATTCCGTTATTTATTACCTCATTTACATTCATCCACCTTCCTAATGCAGTTCCCTACACTTCACTCTTTTCTGTGCTTCTTTCCCCTTTCCTTGTGTGTGTGTTTTATAATAGAAGTTACCTGCCTTTATCTAGCTGTTTCTTGTTTTCCTTTCCATTTTCAGTGAAAACCCATCTCAGCCACTGAGAATTAGAGTATGAACCTTAATGATTGTTGTTAAAATAAATATGTGTATCTCATTTTGCTATAAAGGAACAAAATGGGATGAACATACCTGTTCTAGTGTTTAAATATGGTGACCCAACCATATACTGTGCCTGAATTCTAGGCCAACTAGTTCACAGCAGTATAGGAGAGGTAATCTGGATGAAACTAGCATAAATGAATTAGATATAATATCTCTACAGGTAAAATTTCTAAGTCTAAAATACAGTGGTCCTGTGAAAAGACTAAAGTATATATGTGCCTTTTTCAGCTTAGATGAGTGAAAACATAATGCTAATGAGTCCAGATTTACAATTTATAAAGCCAGTTAGCTTCACAGCTGTTCTATGATTATAGACTGTAAACTAATCCTAAGTATCTTATTGCAGATATGTATGCAGAGGAAGGACTGAGGAAGTATGTGTTGATGGTTCAAAATAAACCTATCAGCAATTGACTGAGACTGACTTGAACAAATATTATAATGGTCAATCTATATTATACTAAACGGTTTGAATTTTAGAATTTTTTTAAAAATCAAATGTCTATCATTTTCTATGACAGTTTCTATTTTCCTTTTATTTTCAATGACTTTTGTCTTGTTTTTCACATGTTCAGTAAAGAATATAGATAAGCAAAGAGGGAGGAAAAATCACCCGTGAACTCTCCCATGTTAATTGCTATTAACATTTAACAAAGAAATAATATGGATGGTGAACTGAAGAAAAGAGAGGAGAAAGTAGGGAGTTCTACAGAGACTGGAGAGTAAATAAGCAATAAAGAAACATGTATACAAGGAAGAATTATTTTTAAGAATTCCCTACGTGGAAAAATTTTAAGAACAGCTAGTATGTAAGAGATTTAAGAGTTGGAAAGCTCTGATGGATGCATTTCTGTGCAGTTTGAGTTGATTGTGATTGTATTCCTCATGTAACAACTAAGCAATGCAAGGCACAGCAAAGCTACCTGAAGCAACCCTGTGAAAGGTTGAGGGAGTAAACTGGCTAATGGTGAAACTATCAAGGACAGTGGTTACAATTTAACAGCATTCTCAGTCCAGTGTATACTTAGTAAAGAGAAAAAAATGATGAAAAATATTTGGGTTGAAATCATTGGCATTGGATATTCTTAGAATAAAGAGGGCAAAAGGGTGTCCAGATGATCCTAAATTCTAAATATAAGAAATCTAAGCCAAAGGATTTGAGTATGGACAGCGTCATGTCAATGTCCTTTGGTAAATCAGTCCCCCCTTTTCTTTCTTTTTTTACAGTTCTCATTTTTTAGTGAAATATTTCAAATATATAGTAAAGAATATAGCTGACAAACACCCATACACTGACTACCTCGATTTAGTAAATATTAAGGTTCTCTTTCCCTTAGGAATTTTTCATGACTGAATCTTGACAAGATAAGGTTTATATTCAAGCTGAGTTTTCACTGAACTTGGATGAAAAAGAAAACTACAAAAATGTGTGTGTATTAAGACTTGGAAGTTATATTTTTCAAGTCAAATTTTAAAAAGAATGCAAATTTCATATAAATTCCATTTTTTCAATGTGGTAAACTTATTTTAATATTACAATCAACACAAAAACTGAAGTCCATTTAAAAGTGACTACAGTAGTTATTTCATATAATCTTATAAGGCAAAGTTATACATTAGGGGAAAAAGTATCTAAAACTAAACTAAACTAAACAAAACTAGAACTCAATTAATAGACATAAATTCTATTAATAGGTACTCCCAGGTCAAAAAGTTATCAGGTAAAATTGTGAAAGACTTTGAAATAAATGAAAATGATTATTGGCTGTCTTATCTAGGGCATCCTTCTGAGTCATCTCCTCCTTTTACCATCTGAGCTATTGTACAAGATTAAATTGTAGTATATGAATAGTAAGGATCATTTACGATCCTAATCCATAGAAATGCACATCGTGTCCAGTTGGAAATACAATTGATTTTTGCTCAGTTAATCTGAAAATTCATTTCAACATTCCTGATGGTCCATATATGTGTGTTTTTTTGATTCTCTTTTGAACCAATTAAAACATCTTCCTTGTTCTCTCATTAATTAACACTTCAGACAAAATCTTTAACACGTTCATTTTATATTTGTATGAGAGTCATGAGTTTATCTTTTAAAAAAAATAATAACTTTTAACAGTTATGCCTTCTCTGTAAGCCGGAAGTTCTGTTTTAATGACAGTGGATTTTTCTGCCTTTCCTTTGATTAAGCCTAGACATCCAAAACTTGAGAATTCAGAGAAAATGGAAAGGATATGTATAATGTAAACAGGAGTCTAACAATAATATCAAACTATATCTGTTAACTGTTTACTTGGTTAGGTCATGAGAGACTTGATTAACAATATAATATACACCACACATGGCTGCAATATAAGGCTTCAGAAAACTTTGCTCATATCTCCAGGCCTCACGGGAACTGCCTAAACATTTTCTAAATCATTGCTACTTACTAATATGTTTTAGAAATGTTTTTACCTTCATGCATCTTCCATGTGCCTTACGAATGCTAATTAATAAGCATTTAGAGAAATAAAAGTCACAACTTTTTAAACCAGTGCTGTGTTTAAAAAGAAACAAGAGGCCCAAAATGGAGTCACTTGTGCTAAACCCTACATCAGCAAACCAAGACTTAATACGTAACCTAATTGCAGTTTCAGCCTCTCCCAGGAATGTAACCTTTAACTAGTCAATCTAGGGTTTCCTGGCCAGCACTGGTGAGGCAATCCACCTGATAGACACCTGCCTTCCCCCACCCGCCTCCACCACCCTCAAGGAAGTTAGCCTAGCCTAAAATATTCCTTTCTTTTGTTTATGACTTCCTTGTCTTACTGCCTTTCTGCCTTCAAAAGCCTTCCATTTTGTACAGCTTCTCAGAGCTCCTAACTAATTACTAGGTGGGATGATGCTTGATTCATGGAATGTTGAATAAAGTCAAGTAGATCCTCAAATTTTCTCACTTGGGTTTTGTTTTTTAACAACTGCAATACAACAGCCTTTGATTTAGAAAGGAGAACAATGCAGCCATACTCTTACATGGTATATTGCACTCAGTAGAAATAGTAGGTTTTTTGTTTTGTTTTAATGAGTAAGTAAGTGATATGACATGACATTTAAGAATGTGTAGGGGAGGCAGATAATTTTTCATGTACCTTTCTGAGTTCTTTGCTGAGACACCTGTGATAAAAGATTAACGAGAGGAAAACAAAAGTTTGTTAACATGTATACCTCATGTTTACTTGGGAGCTGCCAGGAAAAGATGAGTAACTCCCTAAGATAGCCTAAACTACCAGTTTAAATATCATCCTCAACTAAAGACAAATGAAAGGTGGGGGCAGTAAGGCCAGTTACAGAGAGGTTACCAGGAAAAGCACAGCAAACAAGAATAAGGTTTGTTACATAGATTAAATTGGTGCCTTCTCCATTGACAAGATTTATCTTGTGATTTAAGAGTCATCGTTCTTCTTCCAAGTCCAGAGGACTGAGACCCCAGTATAAATGGAAATTTATTTCATAAATGTAAATTTCCCTTACAAAAGGGTAACTTCTACTCTGTTTTCAGAGCCTCTTTTATGTCTGCTCTTTCTCAAAATAATCTTTATGCCAAAGAGCCACATTTTGGGGTGGCATTTCTGCTACCACTCAAGGAAAACCAAGGAGAATATTAAATCTAGTTAAAAACTCAGCATTTCAAAACTCATATTTAATGAAAATGAAGGTGATTTTCTTCTAAAAATGTCAGAAAATGATAATAATTACAAGTGCTCAATAATTCAGGTTTTTGTATTATTGACTATCTATTAGGCTTTATTTCATAAGATTTATCAGTTTTTTTTTAACTTTCTATTCAAATACTTATCTAAACTAATCTTACTTGATCTTATTTATGAGAGCTGTCAAAATCGTGGAAGAAATTAGACAACATTCTTTATTACAGATCTAGAGTATCATCCAAACAGAAGAATGGTAATAGTATTGATAACAACAGCAAACATAGTATTAGTTAATACTCATACACTGTTCACTCTGGGCCAGATATTCATCTAAGCAAACACTTTTTATATATTATCTCATTTTCTTCACAACAACCCTATGAGGTAGTTATTGGTATTATTCTCATTTTATACATAAGAAAACAAAGACACAGAGAGATTATGACTTACCCAGTTTCAACAACTAATAATGATAGAGTCAAGATTGAAATCCAGTTTGGCTCCAGAGTGCTACTCCCCAAACTGCCTTCCATTATATCAGTTTTTCTTCACTCCTGCTTTCACATACCTATTCTAAATGGTTTTCATTGCTAAGAGAAATAGTCAGGAGCAAAAAGTCAATGAAAATTCAAGGTCTAATTAGGCATGCAGTGATTGCCATTGGTAGGTTAGAGAGATAAGGTCATCTACTAGTGTACAGAGAAATGGATTTAGAAGTCAAGAGGGCTGAGTTCCATTACTACTTTACTGTGTGATCTAAAACCAGTAACAATCCTTGCTTTCTCTTCTCTAGAATGAATATAAATTTCTCTTTAAAATAATCGGTTATTCATCTGAAGATTGAGAAATTGTGTCATCAATAATTGAAAATCCCTACTAGTCAAAAAATATTTTATTTAGGTTTGTTATATATATATAATTTATATATATATAATTAGGTAGTTGTATTTTCCTCATGTTTATCATGATCAACATTAAAATTCTCAGAACAAAAATCAACTCACAAATATTGTTGGTACCAAGGGAAGACCAACCTAGGACTTAACAAATTTTTTGGAGTTCATTGAGAGTGACTCAATTTAGAATTAAAGCTTTAAATAGGAAATACATTAAGAATATTCACCATTGATGTTCAAATTATATTCCCTTGAGTCATGGTGTGATCAGTTCTATTCTTAGATATGTTCTACATATTATAGTATTCTCTTTGAGAATAAGGAACTCACCATGTTACCTATAAAGCAGCATAAATAGGCTTTTCATTTTTAATGGTAATTATTCACTTCACCAGCTGTGTAACCTGCCATAGTTCAGCTTCTTTTAGAAGAGGTTAATACTGAAAAAAGAGAAATTCTTCACATTTACCTAGGACTTAGGAAAGCTAAGTGGAATTTAAGACAGTAGTAATTCAAATGGCGATGGGAAAACATTTAAGAATGGCCCTCTGGAAAAGATTTGTAAAATTATGTTGCTTATAAATATTGTCTGTGTGCCTGCAAAGATTTATGTTGTACTTAGATAACAGCACTGTTGCTCTCTACCTGTGATCAAGGTATGACTGAGTTCAAAGAATATTAATTAATGATACACATTTATCCACACACGTGTGTGTGTGTGTGTGTGTGTGTGTGTGTGTGTGTAAGTTCACCTTTGGTTAGAGAGTTTGAAATGTGATGACTGTTAAATGATTATTCCATTTAATTATCTAATCCAATGGGAAAAGAACAAGTAAAGCAGAATTTTTTTTTTTAAGTCTGAGGTCTTTATAACTTTTTAAAAGCCATATATCTTTTTTGTTTCTGAGATGGTCTGTCTATTAAATGGGCAATTGCTTAATTCAGTGACCAATATATAATTTTCTCAAAAAGAGAAGGACTTCTTTTATATGTGGTTTGATAAAGGGCAGCAGATGGAGGTGTTAAAGATTTCTTACAGCAACAAAATCCTAGAGATAAAAGGAAGCTTAAAAGTTACCTAGTTCAGAGTTTTTTTTAACCTTTTTGCCCCCATAGACCCATTTGGGAATCTGACAAAGCCTACAGACGCTTTTTCAGAAAAATAGTTTAGATATATATAAAATAAAATACATAGGATTACAAAAAAAACTAAATTGAAATCATTAGCAAAATATCTATTACAAATTATGATATAATAATACTGCCTTTTTAAAAACACATCAAATAACAAAATTTAGCAGCAAGTCATTAATTTGAAATCCTGATGAACATACACAATATTTTTAAATATCCATAATAATTTGAGGCAATAGATTCTGCTAATATTACTATAATTTGTCACCTAAGCTCATAATGAAAGAAAATAGTAAAATTTAATTAGGTTGGTGAATATAAAAATGATAATATTTTTCTCCATCACAGTAAATGGACCCCTCACTTTTATCCACAGGTTCTCTCAAGGGGTCCATCAACCTCAGTTGAAACCCCCGAAAACATCCTCATTTTGCAGATAAAGAAACTAAGTCCCATGGAAGTGAGATAACTTGACTAAAATCATACAACACAGAATTAGATTAACCCTTGCAGCGGTAACCTCACACCTTAACTCAGCCTTTTTTGAAGCTTTAGTCTAGAAATTGGCAATTATAGTCTTCTATTTGTCCCTGATTTATGGCATGATCTGGAGCAAATTCTTTATTCTCATTGTGCCTCAGATTCTACGTATATAAAATGTAGGTGACTTAAAATGTACGTAAGGATAATAATAATGACTTAGATTTGTATTGCTCTTTTTCATTTACAATAGTTTTTACTTTTACATACATTATCCTACTTAATTTTCCTCACTTTATGGATAAGGAAATTAAAACTCCAAGATGTTGAATGTCATGTCTAAGGTTCTAAAGATCAGAAAAGGAAAAACCAGTATCAGAAACCATACCACTGGACTCCAAAGGACTTTCCTTTATCATGCTGCCTTTCACGTTATAAATAAAACTCTTGAGTTCAGTCACATATGTATTGTGATATCATAAACACAAATTAAACACAAATAAATGGTCATCGGGCTCAGATGAGCCAAATACTTATATCCTAATTTATCCAGATAAAGTGATGAATGAATAGAACTATGGAACAGAGCTTTTCTAGACCAAGTCTCCATTTTTGCAATAAGAAGTGAGAAGAGAAAGAAATAGAATTTAAGAGTCTAAGATTGTAGAGTTGTTGGCTTAATGTTGTTTAAATCAATCCTTTCTTTCCTTCTCTTTCAAGGTAGGCTAAAGAGGCAAGTAATCTGAGTAAATGCCAATGAGGTCCTTTTTCTCTATTCTCTTAAGTTTTACTTTTATGAGTTAATGGTATTCAATGAAATTTGTTCTTTCAGAGACAGATTACTCTTAAATAAGTTTAATAAGGTAGAGAAATTAAAGTCGAAAGGGCCATGATACATCAAATATCTCTGCCATTCAAGTGACCTGACCTATGAGATACAGGACGTTCTGTTCTCTCAGAGAATAAGAAGTCTTCTTAACCTGACCTAAAACCTATGGTATAGAATAACCTTTATTGGACTCCAAATGTCACTATTTGATTAACCTTAAACAGTATTAATAGTAATTTGTTTTCCAAATTCTGATAATCATTCTGTAGGGTATTCAGATGTTTCTTTGCTATAATCCACATACTTTTCATATTGTATCTCTTAATATTACCCGGTCCAAATAAATAAAAAACATTTTAAGATAGTACAGGAATAGCTATGATCATACTTATACTATAAATAATAAATTTGAATCTGCTGAGATTGAAAAAAACTATAATTACTACAAAAATAAACAGACATTCAGATTTGGCAAATGTTTATACAAAGCACTGTATTTGACTTAGTTAGAAATATAAAGAGAATTAAAGTCATGGTCCTCTCGCTCCAAAAATAAACAATATATTTGGGAACCTACATTGATAACTGAAATGTGAGTAACTATGAGAACTCTTAAAGTAGAAGTTCAGTTAAGAGGCTTTAAGAATTTAGGTATACCTAAAACTAGATTGTGGTGATGGTTGTACAGACATATAAATCTATTAAAAGCTATCAAATGTGTACTTAAAATATGTGAATTTTATAGTAAGTAAATTGTTTCTCAGTAAGGCTGTTAAAAGAGTTCAGGGAAAGAAGAGATTACTTCTGGTTGAGGAACTTGGGGAATATTTTTTGCCCCAAATACAATTTAAGCTGTATCTTAAAGGACAAGTAGTATTTGGATCAGAAAATAAGCAACAGAGTATTCTAGAAAGAGGAGATAGCTTGTCTAAGGTCTAAAAGCTCAGGAGTACAAGAAATATGCTAGAGGAGCTAGTTCAGACTTTGCTCCATGCCTTAGATTATATGGCTTTCATTCCTACCAGTACATATGGCCATATGGCTATGACATTTCCATAAAGTTTTGGTCAATCCCTATTGAGAAAAACATATAACTGTACATGGATTTTTTTTCTTTCCATCAAAAATAAGAATTTGCCTCCATTTTGAGCTGATGAGAAAGCTATAATGAGGAGGGTGTATAATTCAGAATGTTTCACAGCTGTCAGTGGCTCCACTGATCATAACAACCACTGACATTTGTTTCCGTCTGTATAGCTTAAAATCACTGATACATATATTATTTCCTTTGATCCCGTAACAGTCTTTATTTTACCGATGAAGAAAGTAAGATTAAAGGAGGGTCCAGAGCCTAAAATAATAAAGACATGCTAAAGTAAAGGTCAAGATATTCTGGCCTGCTAAGAATGGGATGAGGGAGAGAAAATGGTAATATAAGTAAATGAGCTTTAAACAATTAAAAATCTGCTAACTAAATTCATGCCACACATGAATCAAAGCCCATCTCATACAAAAAATAAAACAAATAAAGTTAACTACTGTCATCAATAATAGGAAACCAAAGTTGACATTTTTTCTAATAAGCTGATATAACCCTCTTATTGACTGGAACAGCCCATGTTAAAATAAGATTTATCGACAGTAAAGAAAAGTACATAGGGAGCTTACTAACAATTTCTAAATAGGTAGTCATTTTTGTTATTTGCTTTTTAAAATTTAAACAGATTAAAATTTAAACCAAACCACTGGCATAGTTTCTCAGATTATATAAGTAAGCATATATACAGAAGCTTAATTTTTAATTTAAAATGTAACTGCCAGCCAGTAAAATCATGCTAAAAATAGAGAGGGCTTTCTTAATGGCCATCAAAGAAGATGACTTCTTTTGTTCTTGACTTTGACCCCATCTGACCAACCGCTCAGAAATTTTAAATATGAGCCATATTGTATAGATTTATTCCAAGCATTTACAAGGAAAAAGAATACAAGTTGACCCAGTGAGCAGCAAAATAGAGGCAGTTTTTATGAAACCTGAGTTGTGTTAACCTGCAATCAAATGTAATCTCCATTTTAATATTTATACATCTTTATATTGTTATGAACCTATTCTTGACATGGGTTTTATTTTGTTTCTCTCCTCCCTCACTTCTGTGAAATGCAGAAGAGAAAAGATGTTTGTTATTCACATATTTGTACCCCACTAACTGGTGTTACACATCTGGCTTCCACTGGAGAGCCCCTGACATCGCAGGGAACGGTGATCAAAATTCCACACACTAGCTTCAAGCTGGGGGCTCGTAGCTATTGCAGCATTGAAGGGGGTCTTTTCCTGGCTTCTTTAAAATAAGCATGGTGATGGGATGGTTTAAGGGAAGAACACCTCTCAAATCACATGACCACTGCTGTGCTTCCGTGTGTCCTGCTTTCTTCATAACAGCTTGGCACTACATTCTTTCTCTGTATCTTAGTAGGCTTTTGTGTGTACAAGTGGGATGGGGGTTGGGTGTGGGGGACTGTCAGTGGATGGTTACACATTATGCATGCATCTTTCAATGTTAGAGTGATGTGCCTTCCCTTATGTGTCACAGATTATGGTCACAGATTAAATCTTCTGTGTTCCTGAGAGATTGGGCTGTCTCTCTCTTATTGGTGTGAGATTCATGTGTTTTGATGTTTACACCCTCAAATGTTCTTCATGTTGCATTAAAGATAAGTTGAAATGTTTTCCCATAAGAGTTAGCTTTTCATGTTGGGCTGAAAAAGTCTTCATTTCTGTGTAGCAATTCATGTTATTATAACCTATGGCTTTCAATTGTACCTCCCATAATGAAGAGCTGACTTTAAACACTGTGCTATTCTTGTTAAGACCTAAGCATAAGTAAGGTAAGTCACTTCTCTAACTGTATCTAAAGATTGTGGTTGTTTGTTAAAGTTTTCTCAGCTTTGTTTAAAGCATTTTCACTTTTTTTCCTTACCGTTTATTACATGCTCTCCCTCCTTTTCTTTTCTGTTTCATTGCTTAAGATGTCTTAATGGACAGTGTGATCTTCAGCAAAAGTTATATTATACATGTAAACACATGTTGAAATGAATTAAATGAATTATTTGATGTCTGAAAGCAGGCTTGATTAGTAAATGAATACCTACATTTTCAGTAAGTCTCTTGTGTTTTTTATTTCCTCTATTGACTTTAATATACTGTTTCTACACATTATTTTAGCTTTGATTTCAGTTGAAAGGGGAATTAATTGTCAATACTATAAATGTTATCTTAGTAAAATAACATAATCCAGTAGAATAAAGTAACAGATCATCCAACACCATACTTTTCATTTTTAATCCCTGACAAATTGGGTAAGATGAAGAAAAACAACAACAAATCATAAAACTTGAAACAGACCTGTGTTACCTTCTTTATAGTCCATATTGTGAGAACAATAGTTGTTTCTCAACTTTATTCTTTCAAGTAAATCCCATTACCTTGTGAGCTAGGCAGAATCTTCATATTGGGATTTTATTAAATTAAGTCAGTATTATAATGATGACCAGTTTCATGGTACAGAAAAGAGGGGCATCCACTGCATGCATAAGTATTAAAATGTTTTAAATTAATTTCCTCAATTTTTTAATGTATACTCAAAATCACTAAAGTAAAGAAGTTCATTTAATCATTGATTTTTAAAAGTGATTTCCCTCAAATCTGGGTCAAATAGCCAATGTAATGTAAATGAGAAGACATTGGTTATACTGATGCTGGCAATTTTTGAACCTAGATTCACAGATTCAGAATATTGAATTTTTCTCATCATCCAAATTTCTCTTCCAAAACTGTTTGAAACATATCATTCTAAACTGATGTGCCACAAAGCAAGACTTGGGTTTCTTTATTAAATTCATGCTATGAGGGACTTCCCTGGTGGCGCAGTGGTTAAGAATCCACCTGCCAATCCAGGGGACGCAGGTTCGAGCCCTGGTCCGGCAAGATCCCACATGCCATGGAGCGGCTAAGCCCATGCGCCGCAACTACTGAGTCTGCGCTCTAGAGCCTGTGAGCCACAACTACTGAGCCCATGTGCCAGAACTACTGAAGCCCGCGTGCCTAGAGCCTGTGCTCTGCAACAAGAGAAGCCACTGCAATGAGAAGCCCGCACACCGCAACGAAGAATAGCCCCTGCTCGCTGCAACTAGAGAAGAACCCTCACAACAACAAAGACCCAATGCAGCCAAAAATAAATTAAAAAGTAAATTAAAAAAAAACAAAAAAAACCTACTTTAAAAAAAAATTAATGCTATGAATTAATTTTTGTTCATTTTTTAGGCCACCTAAGAAAGGGAGAGAGTGTATTTTTTATTGTGGTTTTGATTTGGTTTGCTTTTTTTGGTAAAGCCAGCTAGTACTTCACCTCCATTTCCATTTAGACATTATATAAGTCTGTTGAAACATTTGATGAGACAATTTGAACTACTCATCTGAACTGCTCTGTTCATTGTAAATCTCTTGTTTCTATCCATACACTAGCTCCACTCTAGATTGGAAGGGCTTAAAGATGAACTCTGGAGGAATAGAGGCTACGACTTAAGAGTAACTATTACTGATCAAAGGAGCTGCTTTCCATTCGCAAACATTGCTTTGCGCTATGGGTTTGGCTCCTTCTGTTTCTACATCTTGTTGAAGACTTTCTTGACTTCCATTTGACTTCTTTGAATTCTGTTTTTGTCCTTCAACATTTTCCCCTTTCTTTTCCTTCTCTCTCCCAGATTTTTCTCTCACTCTTTTAGCTATCTCTTGTGTTCTTTGAATCGTTTTTAAAATGTAGTTTATCTCTTTATTAAGCTTGTCTATTAATTTGTCTATTAGTGTTTGTTTCTTTTCTCCTTTAAGGCTATAGTGATATAGTTAAAACTTGTTATCATTCCATGGTATGCCAACTTGCTTGTTTATTTTGCAGCAAGTTCATTAGTCATTCTTACCCTCTTGGTATGAATTTTCAATAAGAAATAGCAGAACATTCTGCATTTACATATTGTCATACTTTCTTTTCTGTCTACTAGATTTACCCTCCCCAAACCTCTCTCTCTTCTTTTTCTTTTCCTTGCTCTTGTGTCTTCCTTCCTGTATTATTTTCTTTAAGTAGTCATTAATTTCTTTCCCATTTGGTCCAGCATTGTTCTCCAATAAAACTTTGAGTAAAGAATATAAGAATATTATCTTACAGTTAGCTTCTTCATTCTAGTGTATTTAAAACTAATTAAACAATCTGGGCCAAAAGAGAATAACTTTAACATCTGGAATTATTTTTCCCCTCTTTTTTTTTTTTTGGTGTGTGTGTGTGTTTCTTGTGTGTATGTTTGTGATTTTTTTTATTATTGTTGTTGTTTCTTTAAACATTAACAATTGTTTTTTTCAGGGAAGGACAACCATAACCCACCCTAAGTTGCAACATTACTTTCATAATTTGTTTCATTACAATAGTAGACTGTGTTAAGCGATAGAAATTAATTTGCTATGTATACCATTTGGGGCAAGCTGCTGCGGAGTGGGAAGAAGAGGTGTGGAGTTTCAATACAGTTGATTCTGAAATCAACAAGTGTCAAGGCCATCCAGCATGGCCCTTGAATTCATCAGTTTTGCAACATGTAAAGGAATGTTCCACTTTGACCTGAAATATTTGAATCAGCATGAGTCTCTGATTGATAACTATATACACACTTAAGAACTGGCAAATAAATGACTTCAATTTCATTGATTTCCAATCGAAACATCTTTCATAACTAATATTATAATTATAATCAATTATAATCAGTAAATAACAAAGGTTATTAGACTCACATGTAAATATTGTATATGAAGATTTCTCTTTTCCCTTCATTAACATATGTAACTAAAAATGACTACCAAGGAACATTTGATTACAACTTTATTACTTGAATTGCATTATTATTTTAGTCAAGAGATATGCACAGTGTCTTTAATATTAAGCGTCTGAATTCACAACTGAATATGTGGTAACTTGAATTTTTTCCCATATACTAATTTCCAATACACATCAATTTAAACATGCCATTAGTTTTACCCTTGTCCCATTTACAATATTGTGCCCCCAATTTTTTTTTTCTAGAAATCAGTCCTTTCTTTAAGTAAGAAAAGGAAAAATTAAAAATATATGGAATAAATGTAACATATTTTTATTAACATGTTTTTATATGTGAGATACATAAAGCCTTTGCTCCTAGACCTCAGGAGTTTGCCCATTAAATATGCATATATATCTGGCTATCTCTGTTATGAGCCCTAAATTACTGAGTTTATGCTCTCTCTGCAGGTCCAGTCCAGGTGCAGCAGCAAGGAGAACATTCTCAGAGCCAGTGAGTATATCATTATTTCAGATGGACTACTGGGTTAGAACTTGTGGCTCAACAAGAAGGAAAGCTAAAAATGACATTTTGGTGAAAGACTGAAGAAGAGCAATGAGGAAAGTTTATGTCAAGAATATGAATTTTAGAGCTTTTGCATTCTAAAAATAGCAGTATCAATATATTAATGAATATTTCCCTTATCACAATTGTTTTTGCAAGTTCTGACATCAGAACTTTGACAGCACTACCGGTTAGGGTAGTAATGAGCTCCTCTGTGACTCTAAGATGAGAACCCTCTTTAACTGCCCCACTGCCAAAAAGTTATTTGAAAGCAGACTAACTGAAAATAATGTAATATAAATCTACTAAATGAATCTAGAAAAGAAAAAAAGGACTCCTAATAAGGTACATCATAATCATTTCGTGAATATGAATTCCTAAAAGATGTTATCTTCACAGGCAGCATGTTTCAGAACATAGTGCCCTAAACCAAGGATGAAGAAACCTTAATTTTATTTTTCTGTTTTATCACCAATAACATTTGCATGGAAGTCATTTGACTTTGTGTATTATTCATTTTCCTATCTTATAAAAAGGAAATATAAATAGCTTTTCCTTACCTGTATCCCTGAAATGATGTGACATCAAAGGTTGTGCCTTGAAAGCTTTGGGATTCTAAGAGAAAAGTGCTGTATAAATGCTACTTTTGTAGATGTTGTTCTCTGTCACTTAACATTAATGGTATCACCCTGTCTTCTTCCTGATCATTATCAAGAGAAGAAGTGCAGGAGGACCATACTGAAATGGGTCCTTACTTATACCACTGGGAGTTTTAGTAAATGGAATGATTTCTGTTTCCAGTAGAATGTCTGTATTATTTAACAATTTTAAAAGTACCTGGAGAACTTCAAATAGGTAAAATTTTGTTTCATTTTATTTTCTTTAATGTAAGATTTTCCCATTTCTGTGTTGTAAATCTGCTACCTTAGCTTGAAAACCTTGAGTTATTAGGCAAGCACACTGCAGTTGTTTGTCCAGGACCTTCATATTAGAGTTATATAAAAATAAATGCAAACAGGCATGTTTAACTTGTATACTTTTGTGAGTTTTCATAACATCTGACAGACATGTGAATCTGAGGGAGGAGCTTCAATAATAGGAGCTGTAAAGTCCTATAAGCCCTTCTTAAGACCTAAGGTTGAGAAAACTAAGAGTCAAGGAAGTGATGATTGAATATTTACTAAAATAAAACAATAGAAATAAATGAAATTTTAAAATGATATTTTTGATGATTACTGTATGATTTCCATTTATTGTTGATCCTGAGATGATGATGGATCACTGATAGTGATTGTGGTAATTAGGAGCAAAAAAAATTTCTTACTGAGAACAGATTTCTTTGAAACCTTTTTCACCTCTATCATGGATCTTTGTGCTGTTAGAACTGCTTTCATTTCGCTTATGCTCTTACTGGCTTGTTGGTTGTTAATCACTTTGGATGGACCTTATGATGGTCCAGGTTTTTCTATTCACCTTTTCTTAGGATAAAATAATCATGTAGATGGTCCATATAGCCATTTAGATCCATGTAGAGAGCCCATCCGACATTGTAGCCTCTTAGTTCTGTGAGTTCTATAAGTTTAAGGTCGTTTCTCTCAATGCTGCTTTAGTAACTCATACTCATGCCCATAGCCACACCCAGGACTTTTTCATGAGCTGTTCTACCTCTGAACTTCTTAATCTCATTGCTTATTTAGTCTACTTCTATCTTTTATTTTTTTTCTTCCTTTGCCATGTAGTACTATATTGCAGTCATATAAACCCTATTAGCAGTTCCCCCATTTTCTCAGTGCTATGTCCTGCCTCTATTCCTTGGGACCCTTTCCCTCACAGCATAAAATATCCATTCCCCTTATTTTCCTAGAAAACTCTTACTTATCCTTCCATACTCAGTTCAAGTGTGATCTCCTCTGTGATGGCTTCTCTGAGTTCCCCCAAGGCAAGGTGACTAATCCTTCTTGTATACCCCCTACAGTTTCTTCTATTTTAATCATTTTTTCATTTACTTACAAAATTAACTATCCTCAAGGAAAACATTTCCAAAATGTAGCTAATAAAAAGAAAACTATGATCAACTTCTTTTTTAGCACATATAAAAATGTATCAAAGCAAAAATCAGCAGATACTAGAGAAAGGAAAAAAGTTAGAACTTAATAGAGCTTGTTCAGAATTGTCCAAGGAAGAGTTAACTTCGGTAACTTTGTTCAAGCAAGAGGTAACTTTCCTTTAGCACCTCAAAACTATTGAATTGGCCAAAAAGTTCCTTTGGTTTTTAAGTAAAAATAATAGACACATTTTTCATTTTCACCAAGAACTTTATTGAACAATGTATTCACCGTTTTGTTCCACTACCTTCTGCCATTTTTCAGGCAACGTGATAATTCTGTCTTCCCAAAACTTTTTATCTTTTTGAGCAAAGAACTGTTCCAGGTGCCTTTTACAGTCTTCTAGGGAATTGAAATTTTTTTCATTAAGAGAATTTTGTAAAGACCGAAATAGATGGAAATCTGAAGGTGCAATGTCTGGTGAATATGGCAGATGAATCAGAACTTCCCAGCCAAGCTGTAACAGTTTTTTCCTGGTCATCAAAGAAACATGTGGTCTTGCGTTACCCTCATGGAAGATTATGCGTTTTCTGTTGACTAATTCCAGACGCTTTTCGTCAAGTGCTGCTTTCAGTGGGTCTAATTGGGAGCAGTAATTGTTGGAATTAATCATTTGGTTTTCCGGAAGGAGCTCATAATAGAGGACTCCCTTCCAATTTCACCATATACGCAACATCACCTTCTTTGGATGAAGACTGGCCTTTGGTGTGGTTGGTGGTGGTTCATTTTGCTTGCCCCATGATCTCTTCCGTTACACATTATTGTACAATATCCACTTTTCATAGCCCGTCACAATTTGTTTTAAAAAACAGACCGTTTTCGTTATGTTTAAGTAGAGAATTGCATGCGGAAATACGGTCAAGAAGATTTTTTCCCTTAACTTATGTGGAACCCAAACATCAAAGCGATTAACATAACCAAGCTTGTGCAGATGATTTTCAGTGCTTAATTTGGATATTTTGAGTATTTCGGCTATCTCCCACGTGGAGTATAATGATGATTGTTCTCAGTGAATATCTCGATTTGATCGCTATCAACTTCAGCTGGCCTACCCGACCATGGAGCATCGTCCAGTGAGAAATCTCCAGCACAAAACTTCGCAAACCACTTTTGACACGTTCAATCAGTCACAGCACCTTCTCCATACACTGCACAAATCTTTTTTTGGGTTTCAGTTGCGTTTTTACCTTTCTTGAAATAATAAAGCATAATATGCCGAAAATGTTGCTTTTTTTCTTCCATCTTCAATATTAAAATGGCTACACAAAAATTCACCAATTTTGATGCGGTTTTTTTTTAGTGCACGCTGATATTGTAGCTGTCACAATACAATCTAACAAAATTGTTTCAAATGAAGTTAAAGGCAAGCACTACTAGAGCCATCTTACAGAAAAAAACCAAATGAACTTTTTGACCAATATTAAAACAACCTGTTGATAAAAATCTGAGTTTATTCTTACTCTGGTAAGGAAGAGTGCCACTTCAACAAAGTCTTAGTCTCAGAGTCTCAGAAAGGGAACGGCAAAGTCAGGATATTGATGAGGTTTTGAAATTTGATTTAAAGCAGTTCTTTTAATGTGGGCTTGATTAGAATTAAATAAGGATCGTGATATAATCATTTAGAAATCACAGACATGGCAAGGCAAGGATTTCTGAGTCTTGGTGTATAAACCGTTTGTTGGTACTTTCTATTTAAGAAGCTTCTGGAATGAGCAATAAAGTTATTTATAACTTTTATCTTCCAAGGAAGAATCTTCTGGAATAGTAAAGTTATGCTGATAAAGACAATGGAATAGTAATGTTATGCTAATGAAGACAGTAAGCTGTGCACTTACAGATGGTTTCAGGTATGAAGAATTCCCCTTGTGATCAGCCTAAGCTGAAAGATAGACCATTAACAGCTAAGGATGTGATCAATCAATCAATCTAGACTTTCACCCTTACTTAAGGAATCACAGTAGTACATCAACTATCTAGGAAAGTTTTTTCAACCTTCGTAAGTGTCAGTTTGCCTGCGTTTGTTGTTGTTGGATGGTCATTTATTGAACTACTGAATGAGACAGCAGCTATATAGCAACATTTAGGACTGTGGAGGTCTCACATCTGAACCCTGCTACACAAATGTGAGAAGGATTATGATCAGAGTTTGTAGTTCTTTTTTCAGCCAGGAGCCAAAAGTGTCCAAAATTAAGCCAAGAACAACTATATGTCAACAAACTGGACAACCTAGAAGAAATGGAAAAACTCTTAGAAGCATACAATCTATCAAGACTGAATCCGGAAGAAATAGAAGATCTGAAGAGACCAAATACTAGTAAGGAGATTGAATCAATAATCAAAAATCTCCCAACAAAAAAAAAAAGCCAAGAACAGATGGCATCACTGGTTAATTTTACCAAATATTTAAAGAATTAACACTGATCTTTCTCAAACTCTTGCCAAAAATTGAAGAGGAGGAAACACTCCCAAACTCATAAGGCCAGCATTACCCTGATATCAAAGCCAGAAAAAGATACCACAAGAAAAGAAAACTACAGGCCAATATCTCTAATGAATATAGATACAAAAATTCTCAATAAAATACTAGCAAACTGAATTTAGCAGTACATTAAAAAGATCATTCACTATGATCAAGTAAGATTTACCCCTGGGATACAAGGACAGCTCAATATATGCAAATAAATAAATGGAGTGCATCACATTAATAGAGTGAAAGAAAAAAATCATATGATCATCTCGGTAGACACAGAAAAAGCATTTGACAAAACTCAACATTTGTTCATGATAAAAAAAAACTCTTAACAAATTTATAGGTATAGAAGGAACGTACCTCAGCATAATAAAGGCCATATATGATAAGCTCACAGCTAACATCATAATGGTGAAAAGTTGAAAGCTTTTCCTCTAAGATCAGGTATAAGACAAGGGTGCTCACTTTTCGTCATCCCTACTTAACGTATTACTAGAAGTCCTAGACAGAGCAATCAGGCAAGAAAAAGAAATAAAAAGCATCAGAATTGGAAAAGAAGAAACAAAGTAGTCTCTATTTGCAGGTGACATGATTATAAAATAAATAGAGAAAATCCTAAAGACTCCACCAAAAAACAGAAGTGATCAATGAATTCAGTAAAGTTGCGGAATACAAAATTGACATACAAAAATTCAGTAGCTTATCTGAACTAACAGTCAATTTTCTGAAAAAGAAATAAAATGATCCCATTTATAGTAGCTTCAAAAAGAATAAAATAGTTAAGAATAAATTTAAGCAAGGAGGTGAAAGATCTCTACACTGAAAACTATAAGACATTGATGAAAGAAGTCAAAGAAGACACACATAAATGGACAAGTATCCTTTGTTCATAGATTGGAAAAATTAATATTGTTAAAAATGTTCATACTACCCAAAGCCATCTATAGACAGTAGACTATTCCTATCAAGATCCCAATGGCAGGTTTCCCTGGTGGTGTAGCGGTTGAGAATCCACCTGCCAATGCAGGGGACACGGGTTCAAGCCCTGGTCCAGGAAGATTCCACATGCCATGGAGCAACTAAGTAACTAAGCCCGTGCACCATAACTACTGAGCCTGCATTCTAGAGCCTGTGAGCCACAACTACTGAGCATGCATGCCGCAACTACTGAAGCCCATGTGCCTAGAGTCCGTGCTCCACAACAAGAGAAGCCACCGCAATGAGAAGCCCACACACTGCAGCGAAGAGTAGCCCCTGCTCACCGCAACTAGAGGAAGCCCGCGTGCGGCAACAAAGGCTCAGTGTACCCAAAAGTAAAATAAATAAATAAATAAATTTATGTAAAAAAAAAACATTCCAATGGCATTTTTCACAGAAGTGGAAAACAAAAATCCTAAAATTTTTATGGAATCATGAAAGACCCAGAATAGCCAAAGCTATCCTGAGAAAGGAGAACAAAATGGGAGCCATCACACTTCCTGATTTTAAGCTATATTATAAAACTATAATAATCAAATAGTATAGTTCTGGCATAAAAACAGACACAAAGACCAATGGAACAGAATCAAGAGCCCAGAAATAAATCCATGCATATACAGCCAACTGATATTTGACAAGGGAGCAAAGGATACTCAATGGAGAAAAGACTGTTCCATAGATGGTGCTGGGGAAATTGGATATTCACATTTAAAAGAAGGAAACTAGGGACTTCTCTGGTGGCACAGTGTTTAAGACTCCGAGCTCCCAATGCAGGGTGTCCAGGTTTGATCCCTGGTCAGGGAACTAGATCCCACATGCGTGCTGCAACTAAGAGTTCGCATGCCACAACTAAGGAGGCTGTCTGCCGTAACTAAGGAGTCCACATGCCAAAACTAAGGAACCAGCGAGCTGCAACTGAGGAGACCTCAAGCCGCAACTAAGGAACCCACCTGCCACAACTAAGGAATCAATGAGCTGCAACTAAGGAGACCACCTGCCACAACTAAGACCCAGTGCAACCAAATAAATAAATATTTAAAATAAAATAAAAGAAGGAAAATAGACACCTGTCTTACACCACTCACAAAAATTAACTGGAAATGACTTAAAATACTTAAATGTAAGACCAGAAACCATAAAACTCCTAGAAGAAAACACAGGAAAAAAGTTCCTTTACATCAGTTGTCCCCAACCCCCGGGCCATAGCCCGGTACCAATCTGCAGCCTGTTAGGAACTGGGCCGCACAGCAGGAGATGAGCAGCAGATGAATGAGCGAAGCTTCTTCTGCTGCTCCCCATTGCTCCCCATCACTCACATTACCACCTGAACCATGCTTCCCATCACTTGCATTACCGCCCGAACCATCCTCCCCCGCCACCCCGGTCCATGGAAATATTGTCTTCCACAAAACCAGTCCCTGGTGCCAAAAAGGTAGGGGACTGCTGCTTTACATGGATTTTGTCGATGATATTGTGGATATTACACCTACAGGACAGGCAACAAAATAAAAAGTAAGCAAGTGGGACTACATCAAACTAAAAAGCTTCTGCATAGTGAAAGAAACTATTAACAAAATGAAAAGACAACCTTATAGAATGGGAAAAAAATATCTGCAAACTGAATACTTGTTAAGGAGTTAATATTAAAAGTATATAAAAAGCTCATACAACTCAATAGCAAAAATAAATAAATTAAAAATCCAATATAAAAAGACCTGAATAGGTATTTTTCCAAAGAAGGTATACGAATGACCAACAGATACATGAAAAAGGCACTCAACATCACTAATCATAAGGGAAATGCAAATCAAAATCATAATGAGATATCGCCTCATGCCTGTCAAAATGGCTTTCATCAAAAAGACAAGGGATAACAAATGCTGGCAAGGATGGGAAGAAAAGGGAACCCTCATTCACTGTTGATGGAATTGTAATTTGATGCAGGCAACAGGGAAAACAGTATGGAGGTTTCTGAAAAAATTAAAAATAGAACTTCCATACTACTCAACAATGCTACTTCTGGGAATATATCCAAAGGAAACAAAAACACTATGTTGAAAAGATATCTACATCCCTTATTCATAGCAGCATTATTTACAATAGCCGAGACATGGAAAGAACTTATCTCTGCCAGTGGATGAATGGATAAAGTAGTTGTGTCATGTATACACACACACACAGACACACACACACACACACACACACACATGGAATATTATTCAGCCTTAAAAAGGAAAGAATTCTTGCTATTTGCAACAACAAGGGTGGACCTTGAGGGCATTATGTTAAGTGAAATAAATCAAAGAAAGATAAATCCTGTATGATCTCACTTATCATAACAATCAAAACAAACTCCTAGAAAAGGAAATCAGATTTGTGGTTACCAGAGGCAGGGAGTGTGTGTTAGGAGAACTGGATGAAGGTGGTCAAAAGGTACAAGCTCCCAGATATAAGGCACATAAGTACTGAGGATATAATGTACAACACGGTGACTATAGTTAACATTATTGTATGGTATATTTGAGAGTTATTAGAGTATAGGTCCTTAGAGTTCTCATCACAAGAAAAAAATTTCTTTTTCTTTTGTATCTATATGAGGTGATGGATGTTAAATAAACTTATTCTATTAACCATTTCACAATATATGAAAGTCAAGTTATTATGCTGTACACCTTAAACTTACACAATGCTGCATGTCAATTATATCTCAATAAAACTGGGGAGAAAAACAAAAACAAAATTAAGCCTATCTGAGGAGTCTTTAGAAGAAGATATAGGGTTATTAGCCAAACTACCCAATTTTCTGACTTCTTTGTTTGCTTACTGGATCTTTTTAGTAATATAAATGATCCCAGAGAAGTATATAGGCATGTAAGAACAACATTCTTATCTAAAAGCAGCACATGTTTTTTGTTGAAAGGCCAATATTATATCTAAAGCAGCTGAGCCACTGCCACTGTAATTTCATGAAACTTTCAAGTGAGGAGTTCTTTAGTCTTGGTGGCATTACCTAACTCACCTAGTCTCTGAATCAGAGCATGTAGCACACTCCCTACTTTCTGGGCCTCTTGTAAAGCTTGAAGTAAAGAGGCTTGAGAAAGGAAGAAAGAAGTCCAGAATTTCCCTAGAGTGATCATGATTTTTATTCTTAAATCAAGGTCCACTTTTCCTACTTTTTTAAAAATTAAATTATCTAACAATCTTTTTTTTCTTCAAAAAGAAACTGTTGGCTTAAAAATGGATCTTGGATGATGTTGGGGACTCCACTGAAGGCAGGCATCAGTTAACACCCAATGACCTATTTGGGACCAAAATACCCATAAGTGCTTATCAAATATGTTATAACATTTGGAGCCACTCATCAAAAATAATTCTGCACCATACAATAAAATTTAAAGTGTTGCGTCCATTTAGAGGTTCTGAAACAAAAGAAAAATAGTATCTTAACTTGTAAGGTGTATAAAAGTGAGACAGCCTCCAAATACATTGTTGTTTCTTAGTTCCCTTACAAGTTCTATTTCTTTTAAAGTTTGGTTCCCACCCAAAAAAATTAGAGAATTATTTTGGTGGAGTCAAGAACCTTGTCTTCTAGGTATGACCTAAGAAAGGATTTTAGATTTCCATCTCTTTGGCCTGTTATATAGTTTGTCATTGGAAAAGTCACCTAATAGTTGAGTATAGTTCCCCAGGAAACCAACAGATTCATTACGAGGAAGTGGAACCAAAGGAATCTGAGTGGCTACCAAAAAAAATGATAATAATGTAGTGCAAAACCAGTTTGGTTGTATGCTTTAGCTAGTTCACAAGTAAATAACAGCCAAGTATTAGATACATACCAATGAATGATTAAGGATGCAAACGGAGTGCAATGTTAAGAATAGGGCAATATAGATAACAGTTAAAGAAACATTAAACCAGGGGAAGAAAGGGAATAAAATAACAATGAAAATAAAGAACAATAGAATGCAGATAAAACTGTGGCAGTCCACCTTCTTAGTCTATGGATCTTGGGTAGAAGCTCCCTACACTCATGTGGTCAAAGGTTTTGGATGGAGGATGTCTCTTTCAGAGAATTGTCTGTTTCTAGAGGATTTCTAAAAACTCCTCGGCTTAAAATCTACAAATTCAGGAATGGATTATGCCTCTTTGGGAGACATGAATCCAAAGATCAAACCTTTAGAGTTGTATAGCTGTGCTGATTACTAACAGTACTTGATAAGGTCCAACGGGGTTCCAGAGCTGTCTTTCTCTGATGTCTCTTCCAAAAGACCACTTCTCTGGGTTTTAGGTCATACAAGGTTATTTAAAAGGGTGTTGATGAAAGGCTGCTTGTACCTGTTTATAAGACTTGGTGTATGGCATGAATAATTCCTTGCAATATTTAGCCATTTCTGCTTGCAATAGTGTGGAATTTAAGGAGATATTCCTAGATGTATGTGGGAGAGTTGATGAACCACAGAAAGATTTGATCTCATTGCCATTAAAGACAATGCCTTAGGTCATGGAAGTTCAAGAGTCTCTATGTTTGTTCTCTCTACCTTTCCTGAAGATTGGAGGTGAAATTAGTAAGTGGCATATCTTTCCAAAACTCTTTAGTAATAGGCCCAGGAAAATGGATGCCTCCATCACTAGAGAGAAAGGTCAGAATTCCCTGGACTGGGAACATGAAATCAAGAAAATTTTCCTACTATTAGAGTATAGCTCTCTATCAAGGGAAGGTTTCAAACCATCCTAAGAATAAGTAAACAATCACCATGAACATATTCAAAACCCAGAGAGTAGTTCTATGAAACCCATTTGAAGGTGTTTAAACCTCAGGAGGGGGCCCTGAGTTTTGGACTCTTATCCATGTCCCACCTTTATATTCTTACCAGGATTATAGTGGTGACAGATGAGATAGAGTAAAGCTTTCCCATCAGTATTAATTATTTACAGTGGCAAATTTCTTCTTTAACTTACGGGTAATTTCATGTAAAATTTTTATAAGATTCTATTTGAAGTCCTTCAGTGCTGCTAAATAGCTAATAGTGCAATTTACACCCAGCTTTCTCCTGGTACCTCTTTTCTGACTGGAGCTGATTGCTAGCATTCTATAAAAGGGGCTTTGAACTCAATTTGCTTTTAAAGCAAAGACTTGGTCCCTTGGGGTATTATAAGGGCTATAATTTTAGTGAAGGCTGTCTGTCTGGCATGATGATTAGTCAAGACATTTCCTCTAGTTTCCATATTATCTCCTTTTGTTTGAGCTCCTATTTTTATAATAGCCACTTCCTCAGGAAGCATTAGAGCACTTAAAATTTCTATAAATTGTTAACCTTTTTTTATTATTATTATTAATTTATTTGGCTGTGCTGGATCTTAGTTGCCACATGCGGGATCTTCATTGCAGCATGTGGGATCTTTAGTTATGGCATGCGGGATCTAGTTCCCCGACCAGGGAACGAACCTGGGCCCCCAGCATTGGGAGCATGGAGTCTTAACCATTGGACCACCAGGGAGGTCCCTAAATTGCTAACCATTCTTAATTGAGATTCCTTCTGAGGTCAAGAACCCTTCCTTGTTTCCAAAGCATTTCAAAATCATGGAATAACCCAAAAGCAAATCTACTGTCAATGCATGTATTAACCCTAATATCTGTAGCTAACTAAAACTTCTGGTGTGCTCACAGAGTTCTGCCATCTGGGAAGATTTGCCTCTGGCAAAGGATCATATTCTAAGGATGAAATTTTATAAAGATTAGGTAGGAAGTTAGTAAAGAGCTAATTTTAACTCGCAAAAGGCCTGTTCATGTTTGGTGCCTAGGGAAGAGGTTCACTTTCAAAGGACTTGGTTAAGTCTTTTATTGGCATGGCAATTGCAGAAAAGTTGGGAACGCATTGCCCGCGACGGTCAGTGAGACTCAAGAATCCTTTATATTATCTCTTAGTTAAAGTCCATATTCTGTCAGGAGTAAGAGATTTACTTCCTTGAGAGAAATCATGTTCTAGGTAATGAACTTTACTTAGACAAAGTTATGACTTCTCTTTGGAAACTTCATCCTCTTTGTGAGTTAAAAAAATAAGTGGATAGATGGAATCAATCTTAGAGCTCATTCTATCTTTAGAACACAACGTTACCCACATGTTGAATTGAGTAGAATCACAGGGAAATATAAAGTCTTAAGGTCCTGGTTGAGGACTTGTGAAAAGTAGGAGAGTGTTTCAGTAAATCTTTGCAACATAGCAGTCAAAGTATATTTTGTATTTTCTCAGGAGAAGGCAAACAAATATTGACTATTTTGACCTAAAGAGTCATTAAAGAAAGCAGAACATAAATCTCCACAGTCAAATATGCAGCCTCAGGAGGCACTGAAGATAAAATACGTTTGGAAGTGGGAAATGACTATTCTATTATGGGCCTGTTGCGCTGAACAAATCCCTATCCCCACCCATGCAGCATTTTGACTGAGGGATAGAAGTGTTACAAAGACTAGTACAACATATGTTGCATCTTTTCTCTATTTACTTTTACCTGTTAGTTTTAGTGCTTCTTTAGCTTCTGGTTCAAGAGAGCATTTTACACTTTGGGGTATAGGTTTCGATGGCTTGATTTGGGTACTGATAGGTTCAGCCCCTGTAATCCTCCCTATATTCATTGAATGTTTGCTCACAGAATGAAAAAGTCTGGCATCTCCTTGAGATCTTCAATTTAGGGTTGATTTAAACACAAAGATACTAGTAAATCAATTTCCAAATTAGCTGTAATCTCTTTGCAAATAAGGGAGTCCTCAGAGACTTCAAGAAAGAAACCATAAGGAAAATATTTAACAATTCTGTTATAGTACACCCTGCCTAGCAAGTTAGCAGGTATGATATCACAGAAGAAGGAAGAATGTTATTTTGTTAAATGTCCAAGGGTAACAGTTATGAATGACATGGAACCAACAAAAGGATTATTAGAGATACCCACTGAGTAGTTTTTTTACCCCATGGGGGAGGTTGTGTAACAGTGGTCAAGTTTAAGATTGATAGTGTTTGCCTCTATATCAATTAAAAAAAAATTTTTTTTTTGCAAGGTTCTCCTTTAATATTTAGAGAAATTTCTCCCTGGGAATTTAAGGGTAAAACAAAAAATACCCCTCATTAATTTATTTTTTTTCCCCTTTAGCTTCTTAGCTAACACAAGATAGTTCTTTTTCCAATATCCTTTTTTATATAGTATCTGTAAGTATCTTTATCAAGAGATTCCCTCTATTGGGATTTACTGACCCTGGTAGAAATAGCTAGTTGTTTTATCTCTAATGCTATCAATTTATTCTGAGTTTTATTTTGTTTTTGTTCTAAGACTCCCAAAATATTCAGCAAGGTGCTTGAGTTCTGGCAGTGGCATTATTTCCCATACTAGTTTTTGCTTGCCTACTAAATCCCCTATTTGGCTTAAGACTGTTTACAAAAATCTAGAAGAGAGTTAGGAGTCACATCTGCTTTAACATCTACTCCTGAGTGCTGTCTAAAACTGTTAAAGAGCCTATCCCTGAGGTCTCCAGTGTTATCCTTTCCTTGCTTGTAAGACTAGGTCAGAGCCCAGTCTACTTTCTCAGGAAGGACTTCGGGAATAGCCTCCAAAAGACTATGACCAACTTCTATAGCTTTTCTAAACCCCTCTGGTTTCCTATGCAGTTTAGGTTCTTCTAAGTTACCCACAGGTTCTTCAATTCTGCTTTCTCATGGAATTTTTTGCGTCTCAAGCTTCCACAAACATAAGAACTAATTGTTATAGAACTTGAAGCCCTGGATATGTTCTTAAAATTATTCCAAATTTCTCTGCAAATTTCACTCTGCCCTTTCTAGGCTTTGGAAAGTCATTGATGACTCTCAGCTCAGAGGAAGAATGGAGCTTAAAATCAACCATAAGGGGATTTTTTTCTGTTCTGAAGGAAGTTAAACTTTAAGAGGTAACTGAGCTTTGGAAGTTTCTGGCCAGCCACAAGGAAAGGGGAGTGGAGCAGAGGGAGAGATGGGTGGAGGGAAATGGAGGAGTATAGGATGGGGCAAAAGAAATAGATAAAATCCACTAGGTTCAAGGTATGATTTTGGAGGATCTAAACATTATTTTAAGTTTTTCACATTTTTATTTTGCCTTGGCCAAGGAATTTCTTTAAGCAATTTTGGAATCTGAATTTCTTTTGGATATTTCCTCACGCCAATCAAAAATATCCAGCCCATTAGATGTTTGGAATTTTGTTCCTTTTTTGTCCTACAGCACCTCTCAAACAATTTTGTTTATAACAGAAGTTCCCCAAAGTGACCACTATAATTCTAAATTATCCTTGGTGAAATTAAAGATAAATACATAGATTTGGGGTATAACATAAATGCATGTAAGAAGTAGGATTCTGGCCTGGATAGAGGCATAGATTTAGGTTTAGACTAATGCAAACGAGAACCTGTGAATAGTCCATCCAAGGTGTTGCTTGGACACCTCATACATCAGACTCCCCAACCTAATGAGTGGACTGTCCAGCTACGAACTGACGTATTTGTAGTTCCAGAGCATCAAAAGGTTTGAAGGGGAGCTCTCTTCCACAGCCAGACTCTAACAAAATAAGAACAAGGAAAGTTCTCAGAGATTGATGGGTAACGCAGGGCAAAGCTTAATCAAAGGACACCACTTTGAGAAGAAACCTGAACCTCTCAATTCCCAGAGCCAGTTTGCAAAATAGACTTATTGGGGCCTACGCCCATATTTTTCCATATGAATTTTCCCCTTATAGAGGTATAACAGAAAATGCCAAGGATAGACAGAGACAGACAGTAATGTTTTTAGTAAAAAGATGGGTTCCTTATTCCTACAAGACAAAATAAATTTAGCAGTTGGGGAGCTCAAAGAAAATAAATGAGTGTTCAGTCTAATGTGAGACTTACTTATCTCACTGTGGTGATTAGAGACACTCCCATTCCCCAAAGCAGGAGGGTCAAGGAGTCTCAGAGGAGCTTGCTGTTGTCAAATCAAGGATCTTGGGCTCTGGCGGGAAGGGGTCAGTCTTGACTGGGTCTCCTTATGGCCTCTGAGACTGTTGAATGTTGACTCCCCACAAATAAGAGGTTAGTGTAGCCAGGGAGAATACCACCTTAACAGAGTATTAGTAGCATTTCAGTGTGGGCTCAACATTGAGATATTTATGATATTTTGAAGCTAGGTTTAAGTTGAGTTTTTCATTGTGACAGTTTGAAAAACTCAACTTAAACCTAGCTTCAAAATATCATAAATATTTTGACTAGATTAGAATTGATTAGAATTGGGTAAAGATCATGATGTAACAGTTTAAGATGGGTGGATACAGCAAGACAAGGATTTTGTGTGTATGGTGTGTGGCTTTGTTTGGTTTTACTTTAATTTTGGCCTTTCTACTCTACAGAATAGATTTGCATGTAAGCAAAATTAATTAAAACCTGAGCAAAGCTCAAGTTGAACAAAAGGGCCAATGCTAACTCCAGGAAATCCTTCAGGGATCCCCCAAAATAAAGACAACATGTTAAAGTTGTGACTTGAACATATGGATTTTTTTGGTGTATTCAGTCATTTAGCTACAGTCTTCACGTGTCAGTCAGCATGAGTACCCAGGACACAGGTAAGGCTTATGTTAATAACAACCAAACCAAACTATATAGAGATAAGGAGTTATATTTTTCAGAGAAATGAGTCATTCCAAATCTGAAATAACTAAAATAGTTCATTTCACTTCATTCATACTCAAATTCCGCTGGACTCAGAGATGAAGTGTCATCTTCAATTCCAAGAATGAAATCTTTAGGTAATGTTAGATGCTATCTAAACTAAATGTCATATGAGTACATGATCCATAATTCTCTAGTTGGTAGGTTTCTCTGGTTTCTAGAACATCAAATGAATTACCATGCTGCCAAAGTCCACATAAAACCAATCATCAGTGTCTTTCCTTTTAATTTTTTTTAATTGAGGTGAAATTCACATAATGTAAAATTATTAATCATTTAAAGTCAATTATTCGGTGGTATTTAGTAAATTTATAATGTCGTGCAACCACCACCTCTATCTAGTTCCAAAACATTTTCATCACCCCAAAGGGAAACCCCGTACCCTTTAAGCAGTTACTCTCCATTCCCCAGGCCCTGACAACCACCAATCTGCTTTTCTGCCTCTAAGGATTTGCCTATTCTGAATGTTTCATATAAATGGAATCATACAATTTCAGATGAATGTAATATGTGACGATTTTTATCTAGCTTCTTTTACTTAATGTTGTCAAGGTTCATCCATGTTGTAGCATGTGTTAGTATTTCATTCCTTGTTATGGCTGCATAATATTCCACTGTACATTTATACCACATTTTGTTTATGCATTGGTCAGTTTATGAACATTTGTGTTTCCACCTTTTGGCTATTGTGAATAGTGCTGATTTGAACATGCCTGTACCTATATTTGTTTGAGTACCTATTTTCAGTTCTTTGAGGTATATACCTAGGAGATAGAATTGCTGGGTCATATATTAATTCTATGTTTAACTTTCTGAGGAGCTACCAAACTATTTTTCACAGTGGCTGAACCATTGTACATTCTCAACAGCAGTGTACAAGGATTACAGTTTCTCCACATCCTTGCCGAAACTTGTTACTTTGTTTTTCATTTTTTGTTGTTTTTTTTTTTTTCATTATAACCATTCTAGTAGGAGTGAAGTGGTATCTCATTTTGGTTTTCATTTGCATTTCCCTAATGAGAAATGATGTGGAGCATCTTTTCATGTACTTCTTGGCCATTTGTGTATCTTCTTTGGAGAACTATCTATTGAAGTCTTTTGTCCAGTTTTTACTCAGGTGGCTTGTCTTTTTGTTGTTGATTGTAGGAATTCTTTATATATTCTGGGTACTAGACCTTATCAGATATATCATTTGCAAATATTTTCTCCCACTGTCTATGTTGTCTCTTCGCTTTCTTGATAATGTTCTTTGATGCACAAAAGTTTTTAATTTTGATAAAGTTTTATATATATATGTTTTCTTTTGTTGAATGTGCTTTTGATATCCTATCTAAGATTTCATTGCCAAATCCAAAGTGATGAAACTTTACTCCTATGTTTTCTTCTAAGACTTGTATGGTTTTAGCTCTTATATATTTAGGTCATTGATCCATTTTGAGTTAATTTTTGTATATAGTGTGAGGTAGTGATCCAGTCATTCTTTTGCATATGGATATCCAGTTGTCCCAGTGCCATTTGTTAAAGAGACTATTCTTTCCCCCATTGAATGGTCTTGGCATCCTGGTCAAAAATCAATTTACTATAGGTTAATTGGTTTATTTCTGAACTCTCAATTCTATTCCATTAATCTATATGTCTATCATTATACCAATATTACATTGTTTTGATTACTGTAGATTTGTAGTAAGTTTTAAAATCGGGCAGTGAGAATCCTTCAGCCTTGTTCTTATTTTTCAATATTGTTTTGTCTCTTTGGGGCCCCTTGCCATTCCATATGAATTTGAGGATTGGCTTTTCCATTTCTGGGGAAAAGAAAAAGGCCTTTGGGACTTTGATGGGTATTACAGTGAATCCATAGATTGCTTTGGGTACTATTACCATCTTAACAATATTAAATCTTTCAATCTGTCTTCCTTTGGATCTTAATGTGAGGCTCACTTTTACATCTCAGGCATTTGTACATTTCACAGTGAACTAGGTAGGCCATGACATGTAAGTATCTGATGGAGATTCCATTCCCAATCACAAAGTAATCTGTATATTTCGTCTCTGGAGGAACTTTTATCACACAAATATCTCTTTCATTTTCTTGCCTCAAAGTGAACCCAGCATGTCAATGCCAAATTTGAGATTAATATGATCTGCTGTGCCAGACTCCAGGCACCCCTCCCCACTTTTCCTCCCACCTGCTTTTCCAGGCAGGGCTTAGGGCCAGGCAGCCTAAGCCAATTGCTAGTTCTGCAGTAGGCCACCTCATGGCCAGCAGTGGAGACCAGGGCCATGTGCCCACAGCATGCCTTACTCCCTGAAAAGGGGTTGTGTACCACAGCAGTGCCCAGGGCCCCCAGCCCCACCCCACCCCCGGCATACAAGGATTTGTGGATGAGGGCTTAAAAGAGTCTTGGTGTTTAAACTGTCTTTGATACTGTCTATTTAAGAGCTAATGGGTCGGGACTTACCTGATAGTGCAGTGGTTAAGAATCCATCTGCCAGTGCAGGGGACACAGGTTCGAGCCCTGGTCCAGGAAGATCCCATATGCCGCGGAGCAACTAAGCCCATGCGCCACAACTACTGAGCCTGTGCTCTAGAGCCCGTGAGCCACAACTACTGAAGCCCCTGCGCCTAGAGCCCGTGCTCTGCAACAAGAGAAGCCACCGCAATGGGAAGCCCGGGCACTGCAACAAAGAGTAGCTCCCCCTCACCACAACTAGTGAAAGCCCGCATGCAGCAATAAAGACCCAACACAGCCATATATACATACATACATACATACATACATACATACATACATACATAAATAAAACAAAAGAAGAAACACAAATAAAAAAACAAAAGCTAATGGGTCTTTCAGGAAATTCCTAGGTTGAGTAATAAAGTTATTTGAAGTTTTATCTTCCTGGGCAAGAAGTTTCTGGATTAATAAAGTTATGATTATGAAAACAATGGTATAGTAAGGTCATGTTTCAATTCTCATTCTAACATAGTAGTCAACATTATTTATCTAGGCAGAAATATCCCTAGAGTGCAAAATAATTTATCTGCACCTAATTTGATGAAAAGGCATTCTTCTTCATTTAACTGTGTGTAAAATTCTATACTAATTTCTGGAGAGTATTTGAACAAACTGTAAAAGAAGTAAAATAGAGGCTTCGGGGTTTGGGTTATACAATGACAGAACTGACTTTCTTCTTTTTTTTTTTTTTTAAACATCTTTATTGGAGTATAATTGCTTTACAATGGTGTGTTAGTTTCTGCTTTATAACAAAGTGAATTAGCTATACATATACATATATCCCCATCTCCTCCCTCTTGCATCTCCCTCCCACCCTCCCTATCCCACCCCTCTAGGTGGTCACAAAGCACTCAGCTGATCTCCCTGTGCTATGCGGCTGCTTCCCACTAGCTATCTGTTTTACATTTGGTAGTATATATAAGTCCATGCCACTCTCTCACTTCATCCCAGCTTACCCTTCCCACTCCCCGTGTCCTCAAGTCCATTCTCTAGTAGGTCTGTGTCTTTATTCCTGTCCTGCCCCTCGGTTCTTTGTAACCATTTTTTTTTTTTAGATTCCATATATATGTGTTAGCATACAGTATTTATTTTTCTATTTCTGACTTACTTCACTCTGTATGACAGTCTCTGGGTCCATCCACCTCACTACAAATAACTCAGATTCATTTCTTTTTATGTCTGAGTAATATTCCATTGTATATATGTGCCACATCTTTTTTTCTTTTTTTTTTTAACATTTTTATTGGAGTATAATTGCTTTACAATGGTGTGTTAGTTTCTGCTTTACAACAAAGTGAATCAGTTATACATATACATATATCCCCATATCTCTTCCCTCTTGTGTCTCCCTCCCTCCCACCCTCCCTATCCTACCCTTCTAGCTGGTCACAAAGCACCGAGCTGATCTTCCTGTGCTATGCGACTGCTTCCCACTAGCTATCTATTTTACATTTGGTAGTTATATATGTCCATCTATACACTGCCACTCTCACTTTCTCCCAGCTTACCCTTCCCCCTCCCCATGTCCTTAAGTCCATTCTCTAGTAGGTGTGCGTCTTTATTCCCGTCTTGCCCCTAGGTTCTTCATGACCACTTTTTTTTTTTTTTTAGATTCCATATATATGTGTTAGCATACAGTATTTGTTTTTCTCTTTCTGACTACTTCACTCTGTATGAAAGACACTACGTCCATCCACCTCACTACAGATAACTCAATTTCGTTTCTTTTTATGGCTGAGTAATATTCCATTGTATATATGTGCCACATCTTCTTTATCCATTCATCTGTCAGTGGACACTAAGGTTGCTTCCATGTCCTGGCTATTGTAAATAGAGCTGCAATAAACATTGTGGTACCTGACTCTTTTTTAATTATGGTTTTCTCAGGGTATATGCCCAGAAGTGGGATTGCTGGGTCATATGGTAGTTCTATTTTTAGTTTTTTAAGGAACTGCCATACTGTTCTCCATAGTGGCTGTATCAATTTACATTCCCAGCAACAATGCAGGAGAGTTCCCTTCTCTCCACATCCTCTCCAGCATTTATTGTTCGTAGATTTTTTGATGATGGCCATTCTGACTGGTGTGAGGTGATACCTCACTGTAGTTTTGATTTGCATTTCTCTAATGATGAGTGATGTTCAGCATCCTTTCATGTGTTTGTTGGCAATCTGTATATGTTCTTAGGAGAAATGTCTATTTAGGTCTTCTGCCCATTTTTGGATTGGGTTGTCTGTTTTTTTGATATTGAGCTGCATGAGCTGCTTGTAAATTTTGGAGATTAATCCTTTGTCAGTTGCTTCATTTACAATTACTTTCTCCCATTCTCAGGGTTGTCTTTTTGTCCTGTTTATGGTTTCTTTTGCTGTGCAAAAGCTTTTACACTTCATTAGGTCCCATTTGTTTATTTTTGTTTTTATTTCCATTTCGCTAGGACGTGGGTCAAAAAGGATCTTGCTGTGATATATGTCATAGGGTGTTCTGCATATGTTTTCCTCTAAGAGTTTGATAGTGTCTGGCCTTACATTTAGGTCTTTAATCCATTTTGAGTTTATTTTTGTATATGGTGATAGGGAGTGTTCTAATTTCATTCTTTTACATGTAGCTGTCCAGTTTTCCCAGCACCACTTACTGAAGAGGCTGTCTTTTCTCCATTGTATATTCTTGCCTCCTTTATCAAAAATAAGGTGACCATATGTGCGTGGGTTTATCTCTGGGCTTTGTATCCTGTTCCATTGATCTGTATTTCTGTTTTTGCGCCAGTACCATACTGTCTTGATTACTGTGGCTTTGTAGTATAGTCTGAAGTCAGGGAGCCTGATTCCTCCAGCTCTGTTTTTCTTTCTCAAGATTGCTTTGGCTATTTGGGGTCTTTTGTGTTTCCATACAAATTGTGAAATTTTTTTGTTCTAGTCTGTGAAAAATGCCATTGGTAGTTTGATAGGGATTGCATTGAATCTGTAGAGTGCTTTGGGTAGTGTAGTCATTTTCACAAAGTTGCTTCTTCCAGTCCAAGAAAATGGTATATCTCTCCATCTGTTTGTATCATCTTTAATTTCTTTCATCAGTGTCTTATAGTTTTTTAGAGACAGGTCTTTTGTCTCCTTTGGTAGGTTTATTCCTAGGTATTTTTTTCTTTTTGTTGCAGTGGTAAATGTGAGTGTTTCCTTAATTTCTCTTTCAGATTTTTCATCATTAGCGTACAGGAATGCAAGAGATTTCTGTGCATTAATTTTGTATCCTGCTACTCTACCAAATTCATTGATTAGCTCTGGTAGTTTTCTGGTAGCATCTTTAGGATTCTCTATGTATAGTATCATGTCATCTTCAGACAGTGACAGCTTTACTTCTTCTTTTCTGAATTGGATTCCTTTTATTTATTTTTCTTCTCTGATTCCTGTGGCTAAAACTTCCAAAACTATATTGAATAATATTGGTGAGAGTGGACAACCTTGTCTTGTTCCTGGTCATAGAGGAAATGGTTTCGGTTTTTCTCCATTGAGAACGATGTTGGCTGTGGGTTTGTCATACATGGCCTTTATTATGTTGAGGTAAGTTCCCTCTATGCCTACTTTTTGGAGGGTTTTTATCATGAAACAGTGTTGAATTTTGCTGAAAGCTTTTTCTGCATCTATTGAGATGATCATATGGTTTTTCTCCTTCAATTTGTTAATATGGTGTATCAGATTGATTGATTTGTGTATATTGAAGAATCCTTGCATTCCTGGGATAAATCCCACTTGATCATGGTGTATGATCCTTTTAATGTGCTGTTGGATTCTGTTTGCTAGTATTTTGTTGAGGATTTTTGCATCTATGTTCATCAGTGATATTGGCCTGTAGTTTTCTTTTTTTGTGACATCTTTGCCTGGTTTTGGTATCAGGGTGATGGCAGCCTCATAGAATGAGTTTGGGAGTGTTCCTCCCTCTGCTATGTTTTGGAAGAGTTTGAGAAGGATAGGTGTTAACGCTTCTCTAAATGTTTGATAGAATTCGCCTGTGAAGCTATCTGGTCCTGGGCTTTTGTTTGTTGGAAGATTTTTAGTCACAGTCTCAATTTCAGTGCTTGTGATTGGTTTGTTTATATTTTCTATTTCTTCCTGGTTCAGTCTCAGAAGGTTGTGCTTTTGTAAGAATTTGTCCATCTCTTCTAGATTGTCCATTTTATTGGCATATAGTTGCTTGTAGTAATCTCTCATGATCCTTTGTATTTCTGCAGTGTCAGTTGTTACTTCTCCTTTTTCATTTCTAATTCTATTGATTTGAGTCTTCTTCCTTTTTTTCTTGAGGAGTCTGGCTAATGGTTTATCAATTTTGTTTATCTTCTCAAAGAACCAGCTTTTAATTTTATTGATCTTTGCTATCATTTCCTTCATTTCATTTTCATTTATTTCTGGTTTGATCTTTATGATTTCTTTCCTTCTGCTAACTTTGGGATTTTTTTGTTCTTTTTTCTCTAATTGCTTTAGGTTGTAAGGTTAGGTTGTTTATTTGAGAGGTTTGTTGTTTCTTGAGGTAGGATTGTATTGCTGTAAACTTCCCTCTTAGAACTGCTTTTGCTACATCCCATAGGTTTTGGGTCATCGTGTTTTCATTGTCATTTGTTTCTAGGTATTTTTTTATTTCCTTTTTGATTTCTTCAGTGATCTCTTGGTTATTAAGTAGTGTATTGTTTAGCCTCCATGTGTTTATATTTTTTTCCTGTAATTGATATCTAGTCTCATAGCATTGTGGTCAGAAAAGATAATTGATACGATTTCAATTTTCTTAAATTTACCAAGGCTTGATTTGTGACCCAAGATATGATCTATCTGGAGAGTGTTCCATGAGCACTTGAGAAGAAAGTGTATTCTGTTGTTTTTGGATGGAATGTCCTCTAAGTATCAATTAAGTCCATCTTGTTTAATGTATCATTTAAAGCTTGTGTTTCCTTATTTATTTTCATTTTGGATGATCTGTCCATTGGTGAAAGTGGGGTGTTAAAGTCCCCTACTATGATTGTGTTACTGTCGATTTCCCCTTTTATGGCTGTTAGCATTTGCCTTATGTATTGAGGTGCTCCTATGTTCGGTGCATAAATATTTACAGTTGTTATATCTTCTTCTTGGATTGATCCCTTGATCATTATGTAGTGTCCTTCTTTGTCTCTTTTAACAGTCTTTATTTTGAAGTCTATTTTCTCTGATATGAGAATTGCTACTCCAGCTTTCTTTTGATTTCCATTTGCATGAAATATCATTTTCCCCCTCACTTTCAGTCTGTATGTGTCCCTAGGTCTGAAGTGGGTCTCTTGTAGACAGCATATATACAGGTCTTGTTTTTGTATCCATTCAGCCAGTCTGTGTCTTTTGGTGGGAGCATTTAATCCATTTACATTTAGGGTAATTATCAATAATGTATGTTCCTATTACCATTTTCTTAATTGTTTCGGGTTTGTTACTGTAGGTCTTTCCCTTCTCTTCTGTTTCCTGCCTAGAGAAGTTCCTTTAGCATTTGTTGTAAAGTTGGTTTGGTGATGCTGAATTCTCTTAGCTTTTCCTTGTCTGTAAAGGTTTTAATTTCTCTGTCGAATCTGAATGAGATCCTTCCTGGTAGAGTCATCTTGGTTGTAGGTTTTTCCCTTTCATCACTTTAAATATGTCCTGCCACTCCCTTCTGGCTTGCAGAGTTTCTGCTGAAAGATCAGCTGTTAACCTTATGGAGATTCCCTTGTATGTTATTTGTTGTTTTTCCCTTGCTGGTTTTAATATTTTTTCTTTGTATTTAATTTTCCATAGTTTGATTTATATGTGTCTTGGCGTGTTTCTCCTTGGATTTATCTTGTGTGGGACTTTCTGTGCTTCCTGGACTTGATTGACTGTTTATTTCCTTTCCCATATTAGGGAAGTTTTCAACTGTAATCTCTTCAAATATTTTCTCAGTCCCTTTCTTTTTCTCTTCTTCTTCTGGGACCCCTATAATTCAAATGTTGGTTCGTTTATTATTGTCCCAGAGGTCTCTAAGACTGTCCTCAATTCTTTTCATTCTTTTTTCTTTATTCTGCACTGCAGTAGTTATTTCCACTATTTTATCTTCCAGGTCACTCATCCGTTCTTCTGCCTCAGTTATTCTGCTATTGATTCCTTCTAGAGATTTTTTAATTTCAATTATTTTGTTGTTCATCATTGTTTGTTTGTTCTTTAGTTCTTCTAGGTCCTTGTATTTTCTCCATTCGATTTTCAGGATTTTGGATCATCTTTACTATCATTACTCTGAATTCTTTTTCAGGTAGACTGCCTATTTCCTCTTCGTTTGTTTGGTCTGGTGGGTTTTTACCTTGCTCCTTCATCTGCTGTGTTTCTCTGGCTTCTCATTTTGCTTAACTTATTGTGTTTGGGGTCTCCTTTTTGCAGGCAGCAGATTCATAGTTCCCATTGTTTTTGGTGTCTGCCCCCAGTAGCTAAGGTTGGTTCAGTGGGTTGTGTAGGCTTCCTGGTGGAGGGGACTAGTGCCTGTGTTCTGGTGGATGAGGCTGGATCTTATCTTTCTGGTGGGCAGGACTGCATCCAGTGGTGTGTTTTGCAGTGTCTGTGACCTTACTATGATTTTAGGCAGCCTCTCTGCTAATGGGTGGGGTTGTGTTCCTGTCTTGCTAGTTGTTTGGCATAGGGTGTCCAGCACTGTAGCTTGCTTGTTGTTGAGTGGAGCTAGGTCTTAGCATTGAGATGGAGATCTCTGGGAGAGCTTTTGCCTTTTGATATTACATGGAGCTGGGAGGTCTCTGGTGATTCAATGTCCTGATGTCCACCGCCTCAATTTTGGGATGATTCATTGTCTATTCATGTTTTCCACAGAGGCAGGGTACATCAACCTGACTGTGGAGATTTACTCCACTGCTCCTGAGGGCGCTGGGAGAGATTTCCCTTTCTCTTCTTTGTTCACACAGCTCCTGGGTTTCAGCTTTGGATCGGCCCCGCCTCTGTGTGTGGGTCACCTGAGGGCATCTGTTCCTGGCCAGACAGGATGGGGTTGAAGGAGCAGCTGATTAGGGGGCTCTGGCTCGCTCAGGCCGGGGGTAGGGAGGGGTACGGAATGCAGGGCGAGCCTGCAATGGCAGAGGCCAGCGTGACGTTGCACCAGCCTGAGGCGCACCATGTGTTCTCCAGGGAAGTTGTCCGTGGATCGCGAGACCCTGGCTGTGGCGGGCTGCACAGGCTCTCGGGAGGGGAGGTGTGGATAGTGACCTGTGTTTGCACATAGGCTTCTTGGTTGCTGCAGCAGCAGCCCTAGCATCGCATGCCCGTTTTTGGTGTCCGCACTGATAGCCGCGGCTCGCTCCCATCTCTGGAGCTCGTTTAGGCGGTGCTCTGAATCCCCTCCCCTCACGCACCCCAAAACAATGGTCTCTTGCCTCTTATGCAGGTCCAGACTTTTTCCCGGATTCCCTCCCGGCTAACTGTGGTGCACTAGCCCCCTTCAGGCTGTGTTCACGCACAACCCCAGTCCTCTCTCTGGGACCTGATCTCCAAAGCCAGAGCCTCAGCTCCCAGCCCCCACCCGCCCTGGCGGGTGAGCAGACAAGCCTCTCAGGCTGGTGAGTGCTGGTCAGCACCGATCCTCCGTGCGGGAATCTCTCCGCTTTGCCCTCCACACCCCTGTTGCTGCGCTCTCCTCCGTGGCTCCGAAGCTTCCCCACCCCACCCCCGCCTACCCCCTGTCTCCGCCAGTGAAGGGGCTTCCTAGTGTGTGGGAACTTTTCCTCCTTCACAGCTCTCTCCCACTGGTGCAGGTCCCTATTCTTTTGTCTCTGTTTTTTCTTTTTTCTTTTGCCCTACCCAGGTACGTGGGGAGTTTCTTGCCTTTGGGAAGTCTGAGGTCTTCTGCCAGTATTCAGTAGGTGTACTGTAGGAGTTGTTCCACATGTAGATGTATTTCTGATGTATTTGTGGAGAGGAAGGTGATCTCCATGTCTTACTCCTCCACCATCTTGAAGTTCTCCCCTGACTTTCTTCTTTAAATGAATTAAGACATTTTATTACTACAGTAGCAAGAAACTGGAATAATGATTCAGTTGAGTCACTACTGAAGTAAAGGATTTCCCATGGCTCTATTTTGAAACTGACTCAGCATTGTCCTTCTTTTCAAGCAACTCTTTTCTTCCAAATTGTTTTGCCAGTTCTCAAAGACTAGCACATTCATCCCAGTTTCAAATAGGCTTTTAATTTCAAAGTAATTTTATCTTACAGACACATTTACTTGAAGACATTACTGTTTTATTGGAGACACTCATTATATGATAAAACAGGGTTCAGTGGGATGCAGATGAGATAAATGTCATTCATTAAAATTCTTCCCGTAACTATTAAATGAAAATTTGAGATATGTTAGTTTATCTGCAGCTCCTAACTTTCTGTGAGGCTTTGCTTTTTCTACTTTATGCATAAAAGTTTGCTAGTCTTATTCTAATCAACTGAATTTTATGATTTTTTAGGGTTTCTCTCAGTGACCTTAATACTTCAGGCAAAGGTTTCAGGAGTTAGATTTACTTCTGTTTTATTTTATAATTAATTATTTTCTATCTATAACCTTACTTATATCTCCTTCTGTTCACATACTTTTAATATCCATACATAAATGTGATACTACATTTATGTATGGATATTACATACATAATAGTGACACATAATGGATCATCTTTTTAATGATGCCATCATCATCTTAATGATAGTGATCTTAAATATTTGTATGAAACCTGTCCATCATCCCATTACCATCAGGTTTGATAAACATTTCCTGTAATGATAGATCTAGTCCATTAAAACCCCTTAGTATTTAAAGTATTATAAGTCCTAAATGTTAATTCTAATTTAAGAAAGTAATGAAACACTTTCAATAAGCAAGATTTATGATTTAACAAGCCTGAACCCTCTAAATTGATGTGCTGCTCAAATTCAGGCACATACATAAGCAGAGCAAGTGGGTGCCTTTTTTATATATATTGAGATACAGTGAAAAATCTGTGGATCTCAAACACCTGTCCTCACTGGCTCATTTTATACAGGAAAACACACTCTAGTATTCAACTACCTGAATCTTGGTTTCTCTGCTTACTAGCAAGTGCTCAGTATCTCTTGCCTTCATTTTTTCATCTGTAAAATGATAATAAGAGTATCTACCTTAAAGGTTATTGTGAGGATTGAACTGTGAAATGTTTGGTAGACAGTAGTCACTCAATAAATGTTAGCTGCTACTATTGTTATTATTACTACTAGTGCTGCTGATATTACTGTTTTTATTTTAATAATTGTTCTTTAGAGTGAAGGCATTGTCTCAAAAAAAAAAAACTACTTCAGTGATAATCTGTTAACTGAATGGGGTAACAAATCAAGCCTTTAGAATCCATTAATTTTAGGTAAATTTATCAGATAATCTGGCTGCGACCTCTAAGTGTTGAGTTTTAAGAAAATGGGTGCATACAGTACTATTATTAGGGTATAAGAAAAAGGGAAAGCCTAAAGGAAGGTAGGTCAAGGTTGGGCACCTCTCCTAATCACCCCCTCCGTGAAACAATTATCTTCCTTGGCATTGTCCTCTCCTTTTATTTATTTATTTTTTTAACATGTTTATTGGAGTATAACTGCTTTACAATGGTGTGTTAGTTTCTGCTTTATAACAAAGTGAATCAGCTATACATATACATCTATCCCCATTATGTCCTCCCTCTTGCATCTCCCTCCTACCCTCCCTATCCCACCCCTCTAGGTGGTCACAAAGCACCAAGCTGATCTCCCTGTGCTATGTGGCTCTGTCCTCTCCTTTTAAAATATCTGTTTCCTTTTTTTCCAGCTTCTCTGAAGGCTCCTACTTTTGACCCAGTCATTAAATATCAGTGTTATTCAGAGTTCTCTCTTAGACCTTGCATTCACACTCTGTATTCTGCATGTGCAAGGTCATCTACTCACAAAGCTTCAGTAAACCTGTATTTTTCCCTAAACTTCAGACTTATTTCCAATTATCTACTGTAGATGTCTTCTTGGATATTCCACAGTTATCTCATACTCAGCATGACCAAAACTAAATTTATAATCCTAACCTGTTCTTCCTCACATCTCAAGGAATGACATCACTATCTACCTAGTTTTACAAACCAAAAATCTTTGCAGTGTTTATCTTTTGTTCTCTTCCTGCAACCATTATTATCTTTCTAAAATGCAAATCTAAACCTGTCATACTCTTTTAATGACTTCATTCTTTAATAGTTTCTTCTTGTTCTTAAAGTCCCAAATCCTTGAAATTGCTTATAGTCTAGCTTCTGCTTACCTCTAGTTTTACCTTTACCACTCCCACCTTGAATTCAGTGCTCCAGCCATATGACACTTTCAATTTGCAAAAAGTTCCCTCTTTTCCAAAATGTTGTTGTCCCTTCTCTTTCCCTGGAAAACTTCTACTTATTTTATATTTCCTCAAGGGGCACCTCTCAAATCTGAGCAAAGTGCCCCTCCTATTATTTTCTCTTGTGCCCTGTAGTCCCTTACCTTATCTATCTTGTTCACCAGTACTATTCCCAGGATCTAGCACAATTACTGTTTCTCAATAAATGGGTTGAACAGGTAAGTGAGTAAATAAGTTAGAGGAAGACCTTGGGCAAGCAGAGCAGGCAAGGGACAGCAGAACATCCAGAGTAAGAATTCAGAATGGGAGCAGAGAAGGAAAACAATAGACATTAGCAGAAATGCTAACCTCTTTGTTACCGATACTATTTTTCTTAACTGCTCCTTCTCCTTAAATTATTTTGTGTTTTTATTCTGGCCCTTATTCCTTCACTCATTCTCACTACTATCACCCAGATTTAGGGCCTATTACTGCCTCTTACCTGGAGTGTATCATTGCTTTTTGGTTTTAGTCTTATGCCATTCAATCTATTCTTTATGGATAAATCTTCTAGTCAATTTTCTTGCACCTTGCCATAAAAAACAGGAAGTTTTCTTTTTTCTTCATATTCCTCAGAAAAGAGAAATATGAAATAGTTCTTGAAGAAGTATGCTCATTTCTTATAGTTCTTATTTTTAGAAAAAATTTCCTAGTTCTCTCCTGCAAACTAATTCCTTACTCCCTTAATTGACACTTACTGGATCAAACAACAACTGCTTAGCATCACTTATTCAATTTTTCTTTATATAACTAAAGATAATTAGCAATTCACTTCCGTAAGTATTTATTGAGGTACTATTAATAGGCACTGCCCTTCTCAACTTTCTCATCTAATCTCCTAAATAAATCAACTGTTTCTTTCATATATCCTCATATAGTTTATTTACCAAGTTTTCAAATTTTTTTTATTTGTAAAACCTAATAATTCCATAAGGAGTATTTACCTTCAATTTAAATTTGATCTCACTTGTCTTGTTTTCCTAGCTTATCACATTTTTATTTTATATGAAAAATTGTGACTCATTTATTACTTTTAGTTAATCTTTTTAGCCTCTTCATTGTCAGTATTGTATCTGGTATAGCTAAAAACATTAAGTTAATAGATTGCAGAATAGGAAGTCCTACCCTTCTTTCCCCTACAGACACCAACTTAACAAATATATGGACCAAAATATCTTATGAGAACTTCAGAAACCACTTAAGATGTTGCAGTACCCAGGTGTGGGCAAAGCCAAGAACAAGCCAAGAACAGCTGCATTAAAATGGGTAAGAAGAGTCTTTTCACTTTACATGTGATCTCTCCTCCCCCAAGCCAACACAGCTCACCATGATCAGCAGAGAACACCTGGTGGCTTGTAGTCTCCCACTGGAGGGACAAGGAGAGAAAAGAATAGAATGTGCACCCAACATTCCAGCTTTTCACAAGGCTGCCCAAGGAACTGGTTTCTGTCTTGCTTGATGCAATGCTAATGGAATCGACATAGTTTGGGTACATGGGGGCCACTGAAAGCAAGGGAGAGCAGAAGCAGCTTGCACTGACACCACAGAGCCTGAAATGGTGCAGAGGCCAGCGTGGCTCAGTGTGATGGAGAGAAAGCACCCAACTCACAGTTTCTCCATTGGGCAGAAGGGAGAAGAGTAGAACATGTGTCTGGCTTTTTTTTTTTTTTTTTTTTTTGTGGGTGGGGAGGTTTCTGTCTACCTGACTCAGGACATTTGAGCCAGCATACTTCCGATGCCTAAGAATAGAAGAGTAGATTGGTTTGCCAATGCAGCACCAGGGAACCTGCAATACTGCAGGCAGACACCAGAAGGAATAAGAGATTATGGACTTCTGAAAAGAAACTGGCAAACCTCTGATTAGGAAGTTACATACACAGCCAAGAGAAGTCACATCACCCAAAAAAAGGTTTCAGAGGCCTCCAGAATCTCTAGCCAGGCTGACTGGTGAAAGTCTTCACCTGTACAAAGCCAGTCCATGAAGATTGGGAGATGTGGCTAGTTTTTCAAATGCATAAAACTCAGCCAAAAAAAAAAAAAAAAAATTCACAAGGCACGTGAAGAAACAGGGAAACATGACCCAATCAAATGAACAAACTAAATCTCCAGAAACCAACCTCAAAGGCACAGAGATCTATAAATTTCCTGGCAAGGAATTCAAGGTAATTTTCTTGATGCTAAATGATCTGCAGGAGAACACAGATAGAAAACTGTGCAAAATCAGGAAAATAATTCATGAACAAAATGAAAGTATCAACAAAGACATAAAAATTAAAGAACCAAATAGAAATTCTGGAACTGAAGGATACAATAACTAGATTGAAACATTCACTAGAGGCATTCAGTAGCAGACTTAATCAGGCAGAAGAAAGAAATTGAAGAAAGATCATTTGAAATTATCAAGTCAGAAGAGCAAAAAGGAAAAAATGAAGACAAGTGAAGAAAGCCTAAGGGATTTATAGGACTACATCAAGCAGATTAATATATGTATCATGGGAGTCTCAGAAGGAGAGAAGAGAGAGAAAGGGACGTAGAGCTTATTTGACAAAATAATGGCTGAAAACTTCCCAAAGCTGAGGAAAGAAATGGAATTTGAAATTCAAGAAGCTCAAAATATTCCAACTAAGAATAGGAAAGTTTGAAAATTCACAAATTTGTGAAAGTTAAACTCTTGAGCAACCAATGAGTCAAAGAAGAAATCACAAGGAAATTAGAAGATATCTTGAGACTAATGAAAATGAAAACAAAACACCAAAACTTATGGGATGCAGGAAAAGCAGTAGTAACAGGAAAGTTTATAGCAGTAAAACCTACATTATAGAAGAAGAAAAGTCTCAAGTCAGTAACCTAACTGGACAAATTAAGGGACTAGAAATAAAGAACAAACCAAACCCTTGCATATATGGTCAAATGATTTTTGACAAAGGTGCCAAAACTACACAATGGGAAAAGGACAGTCTCTTCAACAAATGATGTTGGGAAAACTTGATGCAAAAGAATGAAGATTGACTCTTATCTTATACCATGTACAAAAATTAACACAAAATGTCTCAAAGACCTAAAGGTAAGACCTGAAGCTATAAAACTCCTAGAAGAAAACATAAGGGGAAGCCTCAAGACTGGAATGGGTAATGATTTCCTGGATGTAACACAAAAGCACTGGCAACAAAAGCAAAAATAGACAAATGGCACTACATCAAACTTTAAAACTTCTACACAGCAAAGGACACGATCAGTAGAGTGAAAAGGCAACCTATAGTATGGAACAAAATATTTGCACACCATATATCAGATAAGGAGTTAATTTCCAGAATACAGAAAGAATTCTTGCAACTCAGTAACAACAACAATAAAAATTGTTAAAAAATGGGCAAAGGACTTGAAGAGACATTTCTCCAAAGAAGATATACAAGCATATGAAAAGATGCTCAACATCACTAATTATAAGGAAAATGCAAATCAAAACCACACCTATTAGGATGACCACTATCAAAACAACAGAAATTACAAGTGTTGGTGAGGATGTGGAGAAATCAGAACCCTTGTGTACTGCTGGTGGGATTGTAAAATGGTGCAGCTACTATGGAAAACTGTAAAGAGGTTCCTCCAAAAGTTAACATTAAAACTACCATATGATCTAGCAGTCTCACTTCCAAATAAATAATCAAAAAGAATTAAAAACAAGATCTTGGGGCTTCCCTGGTGGCACAGTGGTTATGAATCCGCCTTCTAATGCAGGGGACACAGGTTCAAGCCCTGGTCCAGGAAGAGCCCACATGCCACGGAGCAATGAAGCCCATGCACCACAGCTACTGAAGCCTACATGCCACAGCTACTGAAGTCCGCACGCCTAGAGCCCGTGCTCTGCAGCAAGAGAAGCCAGAGCAGTGAGAAGCCCACGCACTGCAACAAAGAGTAGCCCCCACTCACCGCAACTAGAGAAAACCCGCATGTTGCAATGAAGACCCAGTGCAGCCCAAAATAAATAAATAAATAAATTTTTTTAAAAAGATCTCAAAGAGATATTTGCACATCCATGTTCATTGCAGCATTATTCACAGTAGACAGGATGTGGAAGCAACCTAAATGTTCATCAACAGAGGAATGAATATATACATACAATGGAATATTATTTAGCCTTTAACGACAAGGAAATCTGTCGTATGCTACCACACAAATGAACCTTGAGTCATTATGCTAAATGAAAAAAGCCAGTCACAAAAAGGCAAATACTGCATGATTAGAGTTATCTGAGATATCTAAAGTAATCAACTCATATAAACAAAGTAGAGTGGTGGTTGCCAGGGGCTGGAGGAAGGAGGAAATATGGGGCATCATTGTTCCATAAGTACAGAGTTCCAGTCACACAAGATGAAACTGTTCTAGAGATCTGTTGTACACAATGTGCATACAGCTAACAAGACTATACTGTACACTTATAAATTGTTGAGTGTAAAAAAAAAGAAGTGTATATTATTGGATTTACTAGGTGTATACTATTAATGCTTAAATATAGACCTACCTTCTCTCCCAAACTCCAGACACTCCTTGCTGTTGCATACTGGAATCACCCCTTGATGTCCTGCTGGCATCTCACATTTCCCTCATCAGTAACCAAATTCAGTACCCTTCCATCCGAATTGTTTCTGTATTGCTTTCTTAGTTAATGATACTCTCACCCATCCTGATAACCAAACTTCAAATTTCACCATAATATTTACCTTCTCCTTCCCAAAGCACAATCACTCATAGAACCCTTTGTTATGGCTCTTCTAAATATCCTTTATCCAATTTCTGTTGTATTCTGGCCTTCATTGTCTTTTAGCTTTAGGATTGCAGTAGCATACTAACTGCTCTGCCTGTCTATAGTCTCTCTTCCTTACAATTTACCATCAGTCAAGAATTACATTTTTATGTATCACTTTACTGTAAAAAGTCTTTAATAGTTCTCCATTTTCCACAGTACTATAAGCATCTTCAAAATTTGTCCTAACTGAATTAACCAGTTTATATCTTATATTTCATCCTCTCCATCCAACCTCTAACCTCATTACACAATTTCTCATTCTCTAAAATGAGAATTCTCTCTCTCTCTTTTTTTGTTCATTCTGTTTCAAATGTTCCTTCCTTTTTCTTATTGTTTAAAGCTCAAAGCAATTGTTACCACCTCTATGAAGTTTTGCAGGTTGTTCCATCAGAATTAATTATTCCCTTTTCTGTGTTATCATACATAGTATTTTGCTTTTACATTAAAACATAAGTATTTACAGGTTTGTTTTTTTTTTTACTTTTTCCTTAAAACACAGCCTGATTTGTGTGTTCCATGAGATTATGGAAATTGGAATCCCATCTAATTTACCTTAACATCACTCCCTAATGTTTAATAAACAGCCTTATATAGAGAGAGTATTCAATTTATATTTAGTAAATGAAGTTGAACCAAAGAAAGTTCCCCTAGTGTAAGATAGGAAGAAGCACACCAGACAAAATCTGGGAATTTGGTCTTTTCATCTTGACCTACTGTCTATTAAGACATTTGACTTTGAGCTAATCTTTTAACCTCTCTGTGGTAGAATTTGTTTTCTACAAGAAATCTTTATGGGCATCACACCCATGCTTAAAAACTTTAAAATATTGGCTTACATGATAAAGTTATGTAAATGGTTTTCCATCGGCTTACAAGATAAAGTTCAAACTCCAAAGCCTAGCATTCAGAGGCCTCCACAGTCTGGTTTTAGTTACTCTTCTGGTCTCAGCTCCCACTAACAGGAGGCCAAGGGGAAGAAATACCTTAGTTCTGTACTCTTCTCCTGCTCACCACTCTCCTGCCAGTACTTCCCATTGGCTGAACTCAAGCAGAAGCCACAGGGACAGGGAGGCCATTGGTCCTATTCATAAACACCAGCTCCTTGAAGGCACAGAGCAGGGTAGAGAAGAGTGACAGTGATGAGGAGGAACAGATGGAGCGGCTTTATTCAAACTGTTCTCCCTACCTGAATTTAAGGCTATTTATCTCAGTCGATGGCTCTATAAAAAATAATATTAATGCAAGTGTTTAACATTTATGGAGAGGCTACCATGGTCCAGGCAGTCTGACATGCAGATAGAGGAGGAGGTATGGTTTGAGGAGGAGGAAGAAGGGAATGAGGGAAAAAAGAGGCTGAAGAAGTTACCAGATCATGACCTCCAATTGGCCATATAAGTTTTGCAGACAGACATCCTAATTGCCATCCTAATGGGTTTGGACCTTATTGTAAAGACCAATAAAGGAATTTAAACATGGAAATGACAAGATCAAGTTTGAGCTTTTGAAATAATGTCTACTACTGTGTGGAGAATGAATTGAGTCAGGGTGAGATCAGAACCAGGAATCTGATGAGAGCTTGAATGAAAGCAATAGTAATAGAAAAATAAAGCAGGATTTTTGAAATATTAAGGAATCACAATTGACAGGATTAGAAACTGTATGTGGAAGTTAAGGAAGTCAAGAATGACCCCCAATTTCTAACTTGAGCAACATAAGAATTAGAATACCATATATTGATATAACCCATACCTTATCTTCATAGTCTTAAAAAATAAGCAAGTATTTGCTAGTTGGACTGCAAGAAGAAGGACAGTTGTTTCAGATGTGTGACAAAATCATGCTGTGTACTAGAAATTATTGTTTGCTATAGCTAGAAGAAGGGTATGTGTAAGAGCAAAGAGAGATGAGGTTGAAGAGAAAGAACAGATCATGAAAGGCCTAACACATTACTCTAGGCAGCCTGAACTTTATCCTTAGAACAGTAGGAAGCTTTTAATAGTTAAAAGTACAATTAAATCAGACGCTGTTGAAAAATTTCCCTAGAACCCTAGAATTTGGACCATGAGTTTGGAAGATATTGACTAGGTTTGACCAAGAAAATAATAATTTCAAATTAAAAAGCATTTATTAAATATTTTTGAGTATTGTAGAATCAGTCAAGAATCTGAATAATAAAAGTAGGGGGAAAAAATCACTCTCATCCTACTACTTAAACATAGCAACTACTAACACATATAATTATTTTCTTCCAGTATATACCTTGGATTGTACTTTATTTCTACAGTTACAATCATACTATGATTCATACTTTTTTTTAATCTACAGCATTTATATCAGCAGAATTAGTAGTGAATTAACCCTACTTTTTAGGCCTATGGAAAGACCTAGATCATGTCAAGTGCCCAATAAATATAAACTACAGTTTTTATCTACATATTGTGCAAAATACCTTAAAAACTAGATTTGTTTTCACCAATGGCACTAACTCAGTCTTCACATTTGCTTCATTCTCTATGATCACCTGTTCTAAGATTTCCTTTCTCAGCCATACAAATTAACATCTACTACTTGCCTAAAGACCGTGATATATATGTATATCTGAAACTGTATCTTGACAGCCTGTTTGGGGAATAAGAGAATTCTCAGTCAGCTTTTTTGACTACTGAAGGTTAAAAGGGGGGTCCTAGCAGCCTAACAAAGGCAGCTAGAGTTCAGAGACCCAAAGTGCACCAAACCAGAAATCAGATAGCAGGACAGGAATGAACCAAGGAAATATAAACCAAGCTCTGAGGTTTATATTCCTGAACCAGGATAATAGCGAAGCAAAAGGTAATTACCAATAGTGTAAGCAAAGAGAAAGATCTGAAGAAAGATGGGGGCAGAAAAGGGGAAGATTGTGTCTGAAAGCTGGTCTTTTGCCATAATGGCTACAACCAGTACCCACAATTCTTAATGTATATAAAGCACTAGCGCTGCTAGTAAGGGCAAGAACCCAGGGAGCCCAATTTGAGACCTTCCTCAAGAGCCCTCATCCTTAAGAGTACCTCGTTGTGAAATCCAGCCCTATAAAGACAGTCATGAAAAACTACTGTTGATCATCTGAAGCCACCTCAACTCAAAAGACTCTGCTTCCTTTGTTAGGAATATTGGCACTTGATTCCTACACTTAAAGTTTGTTTAAATAATTTTATCCTTTTTTAGTGTTACTTTAGCTGTTCTCTTTAATCATTATATCTTCTAATACCATTTTTTTCACTTCATCTCTTTTTACACTGTTCTGTCAGTTCTTTTACCTATTTACTTTTAGTTTTGTATATTTAACTTACCTGATGTGACAAATTTAAATTAAAAGCCAAAGGAAGACAGCTGCCAAGACAGTTCATACCTGACCATGGGAAATGAATTACTTTTTCCTCCTTTTGGACTTGTAATTTTTTTGTAGATAAACTTCTTGATCTCAAAAAGAACCTGTAAGGATTTATTTACAGTGTTGCTTACAATGTTATCATTTAATCTTCAAGCTAAGTAGTACATGCGTTGAACAAAGCTAATTTTCCATTTCCCTGATTATTTGACCTTAGCTAAAAGTGATAATTATCATATTTCTTATTCTTCTTTTTCTTTTCCCTACCACAGTGACTCACTACTTTTTAACAAAAAGGTAGAGAACAGAGAGGAATACCTAGTTTTCACTTCATTGTTAACAAATGTTTGCAGTTGTCTTTAAAAGGGGGGCAGTTCTAATAAAAAGAACATTGAAATTAATGACCAGTATAGAGTTTGAAATTGTATTTCAAACTCTAGAATACCATATATATTCTATATATATATAGAATATATATATATATAGAATAGAATATGTATATATCTCTACAGCCCATCTTCTTTGGCAATCTATGTATTCTAGACTGATTAAAATCAAGCATTTAGAAACTCATTCATCAAAAATTTTCTATGTGACCGCTGTGTGCACAATATTGTTGGGCCTTGACTTAAAACATGTTTTCCTTTCTCAAAGAGCTGTTAATCTAGTTAAGAAAACAGACATGTATATAAAAAAGTATAATTACTGTAAGACATGTAGTAAATACAATATGCAATGAGAATCCTATGATATAGTATTTTCTAGTGCCTCTGCAGAAAAAAATAGAATGGTCATGCATTGCTTCATAAAGAAGGGACTATTGAAAAAAGCTTCTTTAATTTTTTTTATTTTGAAATGATTTCAAACTTCAGAAAAGCTACAAGAATAGTACAGACAGTTCCTGTATATCTTTCACCCAAATTCCCCCAAGTGTTAGCATTTTGCCACATTTGCTTTATCATTTCTCTCTATATATTAATATACATATTTTCCTAAACTGCTTATGAGTAAATTGCAGACATGATGCCTTTTACCCCTTAATACTTCAAATGTATATTTCCTTTTAAAAAAAAAAAAAAAGAAAAAGAAAAAAGAAAAAAATATATTCTTACCTAACCACAGTACAATTATCAAAATCAGGAAATGAACCTTGCTGTAATGCTATTATGTAATCTTATTCGAATTACATTTTGCCAATTTTTCTAATAATGTTCTTTATAGCCAAAGGGAAAAAACATTCTCTTCTTCTGATCTGGGATCCAATCCAGAATCATGCATAACTTTTAGATATCATGTGTCTTTAGGCTCTTTTATCTGGAACAATTCTTCAATTTTTCTTTGTCTTTCATGACCTTGACATTTTCGAAGAGTATAAGAGAGTTATTTTGTAGGCTATCCCTCAAATTTAGACTTTTCTGATGTTTCCTGATGATTTGATTCAGGTTATGCATTTTTGACAGTAATACCTCATATGTGATTTTGTGTCCTTCTTAGTACGTTATATTAGGAATTTCATGATGTCATTTTGTCCCATTACTAGTGGTATTAACTTTGATCATTTGGTTAAAGTGGTGTCTGTCAGATTTCTCCACTGTAAAGTTACTATTGTGGTTAATAAGAATCTTGTGGGGATATATGTTGAGACTATATAAATATGTTTTTTTTCTTGAGGTTTTTCAGCTTCTAGTTTTAGTATCCATCGATGATTTTTGCATGAACCAATTATTACTATGATAGTTGCCAAGTGGTGACTTTCTAATTCCTTCTTTTCATTTATCAGTTGACATTCTGCTATAATGAAGAATTTTATTTAATCATTACTTTATTAGTATATGCTCATGGATTTTAATTTTTATTTTATTAAATTGATTGTATTATCTGTTAGTATCCTAATAACACAATCCCCTCAGCCATGGTTTTTAGGTTTTGTCAGATATATTATTCATTATCTTGAAAAAACAAGTAGTAAAACATTGAATAATCAAGTAGAAAAAGACTATTAAATTGAAAACAATATAAGAAATTATTTTCAGATATACAAAGTGCCCTGTAGACCCGAGCCTACAAATGCTACTATTGCCAATGTTTCCCTAGAGCTTTGGACATGATTTCTCTTAATTTGAGGTTTATATGAAAGACTAAATTCTTTGTATATCTGAACCACACATTCTTTGAATTACCAAAGGCCCTAGCTATTTAACCTGAATAAATTACTATCACCTTTGCTTTTTAAGCTTCCTAGGAAAGTTATTCATTGTCTTCGATGGTTTGTGTTCAGAAAGATCCAGGAAGTAGAAATATAAGAAATTTAAGCTGCAAATACAACGGGAAATAGAGGCAGTAATATTAATAGGGCAGACCAGGTCTCTCCCGTGAGATTTTCTGTATCTAAGGAATGAATAATGATTTACACTTTAAGTAGTTTGGAGAACTCTTTTACCAATTGTTTTGACGAATAAAGTTTTCTCTTGAGGTTTTGAATTCAATCAAGAACCTGCATGAACATCTTGTTTCTATTATACTCTGTCACCTGAAAGCATCTTTTCTTCTTTTACGTTTTTTTCCTTTGATTCTCTCAATCTTCATTTACTTCTAATTTAAAAAATGGATTTTCAAGCCAAGATGAAACATTGTATATTAAGAATTGGCAGGTTAAAAAGGATGCATTTGAAGTGGGAAAAAGTCATTCCATTGGTATGAACAGCTTCATTTAAGATGGCCATGCCATAAGAAAAGGATTACTGCTATATAACAAAGATCCCTGGTTTACTCAGTAGAAAGGAATCCATTTGTACTTTTTTGTCCCTTTGAAGGCCTTGTACATCATAGACATTGCCATTAGTATTTAAATATGTCTTTGATGATGGCAATCCTGAGTGAACATCATATATAGTCTTTTTAGTGATTATAAATGCTGCATGGAAGATAGGAAATCTCAATAATATTTTGAGTACCTTACCTGCAAAGATTCTGAACTCACATATAATCAACCCCATGTCTGGACCTAAACACGAGAAAATAAAAAGAACAAGTTTTAGTAATGGAAACCTAGGCTTATTAGGGAAACCTCTAGGTCATCAATCTGTGGCTAATTTAGAATTGCTTTAATCCTGAAAATCTACTTCAGAAAATTAAACCCATCATATAAGAATGCTGTCAATTTAGATGTTATAATAATTCAGCCTGTTACTCTTTGCTTAGGTTGGACATCTATGAGTAGGGAAGATGTCTAGACTTCCATTCCCCATCACCACCCCTACTCCCATATAAGGATCTCATATCCTAAAGTACTTTGTAGTTTATTTTTCTCAAAGTAGCCAGTCTACCTACAAATTATCATTACCATACATCACCAGCTAAACTGTTATAAGTTTAGATTTGATCAGCTCAAGATGGTGGAGTAGGAGGACATGGAGCTCACCTCCCCCCACAAACACATCAGAAAACTATCTAGAGCGTCCCCCCACAACTAGGGTGCCTGCTCACCGCTGGTGGGGGACTCTGATGCCCAAGGAGATGGGAGGAACCCCAAAGTGAACCGGCGGCTTGCGGGATCTTGGCTCACGAGCCTGGGGTCAGGTGGAAGCTCCTGCAGTGGGAGCTCTGAGTCCGAACCACTGGACTAACAGAGAACCTCAGACCTCCGGGAATATTCATCGGAGTGACGTCTCATGGAGTTCCTCATCACACCACCAAGACCCAGCTCTACGCAATAGCCTACAAACTCCAGTGGTGGAAGCCTCAGGCCAAACAACCAGAAGGACAGGAACACAATCCCACTCATTAAAAAAAAAAAAAAAGAAAAATGAGACGGCAAAAAATATGTCACAGATGAAGGAGCAAGGTAAAAACCACCAAGGCCAAATAAATGAAGAGGAAATAGGCAATCTACCTGAAAAATAATTCAGAGTAATGATAGTAAAGATGATCCAGAATCTTGGAAGTAGAATGGAGGCCCAGATTGAGAAAATGCAAGAAATGTTTAACAAAGATCTAGAAGAACTAAAGAACAAAGAAACAGAGATGAACAACACAATAACTGAAATGAAAAATGCACTAGGAGGAATCAACAATAAGGCAGAAGAACGAATAAGTGAGCTGGAAGACAGAATAGTGGAAATAACTGCCAAGGAGCAGAATAAAGAAAAAAGAATGAAAAGAAATGAGGACAGTCTCACAGATATCTGGGACAACATTAAATGCACCAACATTCAAATTATAGGGATCCCAGAAGAAGAAGAGAAAAAGAGTCTGAGAAAATATATGAAGAGATTATAGTGGAAAAGTTCCTAACATGGGAAAAGAAGTAGTCACCCAAGTCCAGGAAGCACAGAGAGTCCCATACAGGATAAACCCTAGAAAAAAACACACCAAGACACACATTAATCAAACTAACAAATTAAATTCAAAGAAAAATTATTAAAAGCAGCAAGGGAAGAACAAAAAATAACATACAAAGGAATCCCCATAAAGTTATCAGCTGATTTTACAGTGGAAACTCTGCAGGCCAGAAGGGAGTGGCACGATATGCTTAAAGTGATGAAAGAGAAAAACCTACAACCAAGATGACTCTACCCAGCAAAGATCTCATTCAGATTCAGTGGGGAAGTCTAAAGCTTTTCAGACAAGGAAAAGCTAAGAGAATTCAGCACCACTAAACCAGCTTTACAACAAACGCTAAAGAAACTTCTCTCCGCAGGAAACACAAGAGAAGAAAAAGACCCATAAAAACAAACCCAAAGCAATTAAGAAAATGGTAATAGGAACATACATATCGATAATAACCTTGAATGTAAATGGATTAAGTGCCCCAACCAAAAGACACAGACTGGCTGAATGCAAAAACAAGACCCATATATGTGCTGTCTACAGGAGACCTACTTCAGACCTACGGACACATACAGACTGAAAGTGAGGGGATGGAAAAAGTATTCCATGCAAATGGAAATCAAAAAAAAAGCTGGAGTAGCAATACTCATATCAGATAAAATAGACTTTAAAATAAAGACTGTTACAAGAGATAAGGAAGGACACTACATAATGATCAAAGGATCAAGCCAAGAAGATACAGCAATTATAAATGTTTATGCACCCAACATAGGAGCACCTCAATACATAAGGCAAATGCTAACAACCATGAAAGGAGAAATCGATAGTAACACAATTATAGTAGGGGACTTTAACACCCCACTTACACCAATGGACAGATCATCCAAACAGAAAATAAATGAGGAAACACAAGCTTTAAATGACACAATAGACCAAATAGATCTAACTGATATTTATAGAACATTCCATCCAAAAATGGCAGAATACACTTTCTTCTCAAGTGCACATAGAACATTCTCCAGGATAGATCACATCTTGGGTCACAAATCAAGCCTCAGAAAATTTAAGAAAATTGAAGTCATATCAAGCATCTTTTCTGACCACAGTGCTATGAGATTGGAAACCAATTATAGGAAAAAAAACTGTAAAAAACACAAATACATGGAGGCTAAACAGTGCACTACTAAATAACCAAGAGATCACTGAAGAAATCAAAGAAGAAATTTTAAAATACATAGAAACAAATGACAGTGGAAACACAGCCACCCAAAACCTATGGGACACAGCAAAAGCAGTTCTAAGAGGGAAGTTTATAGCAATACAATCTCACCTCAAGAAACAAGAAAAATCTCAAATAAACAATCTAATCCTACACTTAAAACAACTAGAGAAAAAAGAACAAAGAAAACCCAAAGTCAGTAGAAGGAAAGAAATCATAAAGATCAGGGCAGAAATAAATGAAATAGAAACGAAGAAAACAATAGCAAGGTCAATAAAACTAAAAGCTGGTCCTTTGAGAAGATAAACAAAATTGATAAACCCTTAGCCAGATTCATCAAGAAAAAAGGGAGAGAAACTAGCACACCACTGTAAAGCAGTTATACTCCAATAAAGATGTTAAAAAAAAGAAAAGAAAAAAAATGGAGAGGACGCAAATCAATAAAATTAAAAATGAAAAAGGAACAATCACAATTGACACTGCAGAAATACAGAGGATTATAAGAAACTACTACAAACAACTATATGCCAATAAAATGGACAACCATGAAAAAATGGACAAATTCTTGGAAAGGTACAATTTTCCAAGACCGAACCAGGAAGAATTAGAAAATATAAACAGACCTATCACAAGCACTGAAATTGAAACCATAATTAAAAATCATCCAACAAACAAAAGTCCAGGACCAGATGGCTTCACAGGAGAATTCTATCAAACATTTAGAGAAGAGCTAACACCAATCCTTCTCAAACTCTTCCAAAAAATTGCAGAGGGAGAAACACTCCCAAATCCATTCTATGAAGCCACCATCACCCTGATACCAAAACCAGAAAAAGATATCACAAAAAAAGAAAATTATAGAACAATATCACTGATGAACATAGATGCAAAAATCGTGAACAAAATACTAGCAAACAGAATCCAACAACACATTAAAAGAATCATACACCATGATCAAGTGGGCTTTATCCCAGGGATGCAAGGATTCTTCAATATACACAAATCAATCAATGTGATAACCCACATTAACAAATTAAGGAATAAAAACCATATGATCGGGCTTCCCTGGTGGCGCAGTGGTTGAGAGTCTGCCTGCCAGTGCAGGGGACATGGGTTCGAGCCCTGGTCTGGGAAGATCCTACATGCCACGGAGCGACTGGGCCTGTGAGCCACAGCTGCTGAGCCTGTGCGTCTGGAGCCTGTGCTCTGCAATGGGAGAGGCCGCGACGGTGAGAGGCCCGTGCACCGCAATGAGGAGTGGCTCCTGCTCACTGCAACTGGAGAAAGCCCTCGCACAGAAATGAAGACCCAACACAGCCAAAAATAAATATAAATTAATTAATTTTTAAAAAAAAGGTTTAAAAAAAATGTGATCATCTCAATAGATTCAGAAAAAGCTTTTGACAAAATTCAACACCCCTTTATGATAAAAACACTCCAGAAAATGGGCATAGAGGAAACCTACCTCAAAATAATAAAGGCCATATATGACAAACCTACAGCAAGCAACATACTCAATTGTGAAAAACTGAAAGCGTTTCCGTTAATATCAGCAACAAGACAAGGATGTCCACTCTCACCACTCTTATTCAACATAGTTTTGGAAGTCATAGCCACAGCAATCAGAGAAGAAAAAGCAGTAAAAGGAATACACATTGGAAAAAAAGAAGTAAAATTGTCAGTGTTTGCCGACGATAGACATTCCAAAAGATGCCACCCAAAAACTACTAGAACTAATGAGTGAATTTGGTAAGGTTGCAGGATACAAAATTAATGCACAGAAATCTCTGGCATTCCTATACACCAACAACAAAAAATCAGAAAGAAGTTAAGGAAACACTCCCATTTACCATTGCAACAAAAAGAATAAAATACCTAGGAATAAACCTGCCTAAGGAGGCGAAAGACTTGTACTCAAAACTATAAACACTGATGAAAGAAATCAAAGATGACATAAACAGATGGAGAAATATACCATGTTCTTGGATTGGAAGAATCAATACTGTGAAAATGACTATACTACCCAAAGCAATCTACAGGTTCAATGCAATCCCTTCAAACTACCAATGGCATTCTTCACAGTTTTAGAACAAAAAATTTTACAATTCATATAGAAACACAAAAGACCCCCGAATAGCCAAAGGAATCTTGAGAAAGAAAAATGGAGTTGGAGGAATCAGGCTCCCTGACTTCAAACTATACCACAAAGCTACAGTAATCAAGACACTATGGTACTGGCACAAAAACAGAAATATAGATCAATGGTACAGAATAGAATGCCCAGAGATAAACCCTCGCACATATGGGCACCTAATTTACGACAAAGGAGACAAGAACATACAGTGGAGAAAAGACAACCTCCTCAATAAGTGGTGCTGGGAAAACTGGACAGCTACATGTAAAAGAATGAAATTAGAACACTATCTAACACCATACAAAAATAAACTCCAAATGGATTAAAGACTTAAATGTAAGACCAGACACTATAAAACTCTTAGTGGAAAACATAGGAAAAACACTCTTTGACATAAACTGCAGCGAGATCTTTTTTGACCCACCTCCTAGAGTAACAGAAATAAACACAAAAATAAACAAATGGAACTTAAACTTAAAAGCTTTTGCACAGCAAAGGAAACCATAAACAAGACAAAAAGGCAACCCTCAGAATGGGAGAAAATATTTGCAAATGAAACAACAGACAAAGGATTAATCTCCAAAATATTCAAACAGCTCATGGAGCTCAATATCAAAAAAACAAACAATCCAGTTAAAAAATGGGCAGAAGAACTAAATAGACTTTTCACCAAGGAAGACATACAGGTGGCGAAGAGACACATGAAAAGATGCTCAACATCACTAATTACTAGAGAAATGCAAATCAAAACTACAATGAGGTATCACCTCATGCCAGTCAGAATGGCCATTATCAAAAAATCTAGGAACAATAAATGCTGGAAAGGGTGTGGTGAAAAGCGAACCCCCCTGCACTGTTGGTGGGAATGTAAATTGATACAACCACTATGGAAAACAGTATGGAGGTTCCTTAAAAAACTAAAAATAGAACTACCGTATGACCCAGCAATCCCACTACTGGGCATATACCCTGAGAAAACCATAATTCAAAAAGAGACATGTACCACAATGTTCACTGCAGCACTATTTACAATAGCCAGGACATGGAACCAATCTAAATGTCCATTGACAGAAGAATGGATAAAGAAGACGTGGCGCATATATACAATGGAATATTACTCGGCCATAAAAGGAAAGGAAATTGAGTTATTTGTAGTGAGGTGGATGGACCTAGGGTCTGTCATACGGAGTTTAGTAAGTCAGAAAGAGAAAAACAAATACCGTATGTTAACACATATATATGGAATCTAAAAAAAAAAAAAAAATGGTACCGACGAACCTAGTTGCAGGGCAGCAATAGAGGTAGACATAGAAAATGGACTTGAGGACATGGGGTGGGAGGGCGAAGCTGAGGCGAAGTGAGAGTAGTATCGACATATATACACTACCAAATGTAAAATAGTTGGCTGGTGGGGAGCAGCAGCATAGCACAGGGAGATTGGCTCAATGCTTTGCGATGACCTAGAGGGCTGGGATAGGGACGATGGGAGGGAGGCTCAAGAGGGAGGGGATACGGGGCCTTGTGTACGCATATGGCTGATTCGCTTTGTTGTACAGTAGAAACTAACACAGTATTGTGAAACAGTTATACTTCAATAAAGATATATTTTTAAAAACTATTATAAGTTTAAGTAAATATTTCTTTGAACACAGTAATCTTCTCAGTAGGACACATATTTCCATATGTTTGTTAGTTTTGTTTTGTTTTATATTGGGTTGACCAAAAGGTTAGTTTGGTTTTTTCCATAAGATGGCTCTAGTAGGGCTTAGTTGTCTTTAACTTCATTTGAAACAATTTTGTTAGATTGTATTGTGACAGCTGTCATTATCAGCATGCATTTAAAAAAAGACTTACCAAAATTAGTGAATTTTTGTGTAGCCATTTTAATATTGAAGATGGAAGAAAACAACATTTTCAGCATATTAGGCTTTTTTATTTCAAGAAAGGTAAAAACGCAACTGAAACCAAAAAAAAGATTTGTGCAGTGTATGGAGAAGGTGCTGTGACTGATGGAACATGTCAAAAGTGGTTTGAGAAGTTTTGCACTGGAGATTTCTCGCTGGACAATGCTCCACGGTTGGGTAGACCACTTGAACTTGATAGCGATCAAATCGAGACTTTCATTGAGAACAATCAACATTATACCATGTGGGAGATAGCCGACATACTCAAAATATCCAAATCAAGCATTGAAAATCATTTGCACAAACTTGGTTATGTTAATCACTTTGATGTTTGGGTTCCACGTAAATTAAGCAAATAAAACCTTCTTGGCCGTATTTCCTCACGCAATTCTCTACTTAAACGTAGCAAAAACATTTCATTTTTAAAACAAATTGTGACAGGCTATGAAAAGTGGATACTGTTCAATAATGTGTAATGGAAGAGATTGTGGGGCAAGCTAAATGAACCACCACCAACCACACCAAAGGCCGGTCTTCATCCGAAGAAGGAGATGTTGTGTATATGGTGGGAGTCCTCTATTATGAGCTTTTCCCGGAAAACCTAATGATTAATTCCAACAAGTACTGCTCCCAGTTAGACCCACTGAAAGCAGCACTCGACGAAAAGCGTCCAGAATTAGTCAACAGAAAATGCATAATCTTCCATCAGGATAACACAAGACCACATGTTTCTTTGATGACCAGGAAAAAACTGTTAGAGCTTGGCTGGGAAGTTCTGATCCATCTGCCGTATTCACCAGACATTACACCTTCAGATTTCCATTTATTTCGGTCTTTACAAAATTCTCTTAATGAGAAATATTTCAATTCTCTGGAAGACTGTAAAAGGCACCTGGAACAGTTCTTTGCTCAAAAAGATAAAAAGTTTTGAGACGAAGGAATTATGAAGTTGCCTGAATAATGGCAGAGGGTTGTGGAACAAAACAGTGAATATGCAGTTCAATAAAGTTCTTGGTGAAAATGAAAAGTATGTCTTTTATTTTTACTTAAAAACCAAAGGAACTTTTTGGCCAACCCAGTAGTTTACCTAAATTGAATGGAGCTAGTACCGTCACAGATTATCTTTGTGACTGTTGGTATTCATTTGTAAGGTAGTCATCAGAATATGTTTGTGGCCGGGAAATAGCTTTTGCTTTATAGGAAAAACTGTATCCAAATTCTGGGTATTTTCTCTGTCCAAAACCCCATCTTCCTTTTGTTATAACCTTATTACTTTTTAAAAATTATTCTTTCCTTCCTTTCCTACTTCTTTGTAAATGGATTTTATGGACCACTCAATGAAAACTGGCTGCTAGGCTATAACTCATCTGGCCTTCAGAGACAAAAGTGCATACTTTTTTTCCCCAATTTTTTTCTCTTCTATCAGATTTCTATGCCGAGCTCAGAATCAAGAAGAGGGCTGGGGTGTGGGGGAGAACATTTCATGGTGCGTTTTCCTGTCTGAGTCAGTTCTTCAGTGGCCCAGGACTGTTAGAAGTGCTTTGGGGTTGTAACTTGCAAAATAGGAGAAGTCAGAGACAAGTATTCTTAAATTTTGTGAAGCTTTCATTTTAAAGCTTCTTGTCAGTCACTGGTGTCAACATCAAAAAATAGTTGAATTTTTTTTTTTTAATGGAAACAGAAGAAGGAAACATAACTATTTGCTTATGAGATTTATTTTGGAAATGTATGCCTTCTAAAAATGGGCCTCCCCATGCCAGCCCATGGGAGGCCTGCATAAGAGCCCCTGCGCTATACATGTGAGTGCTGTGCATCCTCAGCCTGTGCCTCCAGCTGCCAGTGGCTCTGTGTGTGTGTCCCTGGTGCTGCCCCTCAAGCATGGCTTATCCACTTTTGATCTGAAAGTGAGAGTACTGCATCCCCTAGATCAATGGTTTTCAAACTTATTTTAGCTACAGTCTTTTGTTAAATGGAATCTTACATGGTCACATAGTCATCCTACATGTGGTGAGGGATACAACAGAACTAGGTATGTTAATGTTATATAATAATTCTATTTACATAAAAAGAGCAGCTATTAATTATTAGAAAAATGCAACTCAACACTACAATGAGGTATTACCTCACACCAGTCAGAATGGCCATCATTAAAAAGCCTACCAATAATAAATGCTGGAGAGGGTGTGGAGAAAAAGGAACCCAGCTACACTCTTGGTAGGAATGTAAATTGGTGCAGCCACTGTGGAGAACAGTATGGAAGTTCCTTAAAAAACTAAAAATAAGAGTTACCATATGATCCTGCAATCCCACTTCTGGGTGTATATCCAGAGAAAACTCTAATTCAAAAAGATACATGTGCTCCAGTGTTCACTGCAGCACTGTTTACAATAGCAAAGACATGGAAGCAACCTAAATGTTCATCGACAGATGAATGGATAAAGAAGATGTTGTGTGTGTGTGTGTGTGTGTATACACACACACACACACACACACACACACACGGAATACTATTCAGCCATAAAAAGGAATGAAATAATGCCATTTGCAGCAACATGGATGGACCAAGAGATGATTGTACTAAGTGAAGTAAGCCAGACAAAAACAAATATCATATGTTATCACTTCTTTGTGGAATCTAAAAATATTATACAAATAAACTTATTTACAGAACAGAAATAGACTCACAGACACAGAAAACAAACTTATAGTTACCAAAAGGGATAGTGGGGGGGGGGATAAATTGGGAGTTTGGGGTTAACATATACACAGTACTGTATATAAAATAGGTAAACAACAAGGACCTACTGTATAGCACAGGGAACTATACTCAGTATCTTGTAATAACCTATAATGGAAAAGAATCTGAAATAGAATATATATATATTCTTAGCTGTACACTTGAAACTAACACAACATTGTAAATTATACTTCAATTTTTAAAAAGAGCAGCTATTATCTATATCATTTTATTCTTGTGTGTAGAAGGTAGCAATACTGTTTTTCTCATATTTACACAACTAAGTTAGCCCTTCTTTATTGGTGAAGTAGCTATTTCTACTATGTGACCGTGGGTGGGTCTTGAGTGGGAAGAAGCCACCTGACACATAGAAGGTGCTCAGTGAACACTTGTTGAGAACACACACATACACACACACACATATCTGCTAATGTGCCAGAGAATTAAAATACTCCTCCTTTGAGACATTTCTTTCAGTTAATTTATTTTATATCCAGAAAGCCCCTGTGATAACATGCAAATAGTTTAGTGAGGGACCAATATTAACCCATTAGCATCAAAGTTTGGATTATTTATCTAGCACTCTGGATTATTTATCTGTCACTTTGTGACAGAGAGTTTATAAATATGAAAGAACCTAGAGAAGCAAAGGGCAGAACAGGAGGCGCCACTTTGAATTTTCCTTCCCAACTTTTAGCTTTGTTTGAAGGATTTGCTATTCATTCATACCTCAAGTATTTATTCAGTACCTACTGTAAGTATAAGGAAAGCATTGCTCTAAAAATAGCAAAAGATATACAGATGAATAAGATAATAGGTTCTGCCTTCAAGGAGTTTATGATAGACTAGCATAGGTAAGACAAATATTTAAATGTCTATAACATTAGATAGAAAGTGGTAGGTGCCATAAGAAAGATATAAAAAAGGTACAAAATTATTTTAAAGACAGGAAAGATTTTTCCAGGCTGGTGGAAATTGGTGTGCAATTTCCAATTTAAAAAAGTATCAATCTCTATAGTTAGAGAACCATCCGGTGGTTTACTGTCCTCCTGCTCTTATTTTTTTATTCACTTACACGTCTTTCCTTTCTGCTGAGCTGAAACATTCTTCAAGGCAGAGTGTATCTTACTCTGTGTATACCAAGTGTGTAACTGTGCCTGGCTCATAAAATGCACTCAATAAATATTTGTTGAATGGATGTGTGTATCACTGATAATCAAACTTGCTTTCTTATAAAGTGCAATTTTCTCCTCAGAAACCAAACATTTTAAAAGCACAGCTTTTATAAGATTGTACACAATTTTCACCATAAAGAAAGTAAAAAATATCTTAGAAAAGATCAGATCTGAGATCTATAAACCCGAATAAAAGGGTTTATAGAAACACCTATCTATCATTCTCTTCAGTTACACTGGTTGTGACAATATGTATTTATTGATATTTAATGACGTAGCAGGGACTGTAGTGAAAGTGAGTTATGAATAAATTTACATTTCAATTATAGGTAAATGATAAATCATACATAATCCTTCTTTAAGTGTTCACCTTAAAGTAGAAAACATTTTACATATTTAGCACTAAATAATCTCTAAGGTCCTTCAGGCTTTGAAAATTTTGTAATTTTGTGATTACCCATGGGTGAGAAATAAGTATAAGCATATTGTATGTCTTTTTCTTTGACTACTTATGACAATGTCATTTGTCTTAGAATGAAAACTATTTGGGACAGTTCCTGTAAGTCAGTTCAGTGAATATGTCTGAAGCAGCTGCTGGGGTTTGGGTAGGAGGACTAAATTTAATAAATTGCAGTGACCAGGAACTTACAGACTACAGAGGGATATATACAATCATTATAAGGTGGATTAAGGAAATAGGAGCTTATTTGTCTCACATATCAAAAGTCTGGAGGCAGGCAGTCCAGGGCTTGTACAGCAGCTCAGTATTGTCATCAGAGACTCGGCCTCTTTTTCTTCTCGTGTTTCCAGTACTTATGTGTGGGTTTCTATCCTCATGGTTGAAAAATGGCTACGGCACCTCCCAGTATCTAGCCATGCTCTCCTCTTAAAGCTTTATCTCTTTATCTTTTTATTTGTAGTAGGAAGCCTGCCCCAGGGACTTCTTCCTACATCTCACTGGCCAGAACTATATCATATGGCCAGTCTTAGCTGAAAGGTGGGTACGGAAGAAGGGAATTGTGGATATCAGTTACAATAGCCAAGCAACAGTGTTTGCAGTTACTCCTTTTATCTTTACCCTTTGGGCCAAGTTGTTTATGCGTGGGCCAAGTTGTTTATTGTGCTCTAAGAAGTTCCTTTTTGTCATTAAATGATTCATTTATTAAGTCAACAACTATTTATTTTTTATTGCCTAATATGTGCCAGATACTGTTCTAGGTATTGGGGGTGACAACAGTGAATAAAAAAGACAAAGTTGCTGCTGTCATGGAGCTTACATTCTACCAAGAAGGTTATAAACAAATAAGTATAAATATATATTGTAGATATATAGATATCAATATATATGTGTATATGTGTGTGTATATATGTGTATATGTGTGTATATATATATTTTTTTTTTTTTTCCATGAAGAAAAGTAAAGTAGGGTAAGGAGAATAGAGAGTGATGGTAGGTAATATTCTATATAGGATGTTTAACAAAGGCCTCTGATTAGGTGATACTTTAGCAAAGACCTGAAAGAAATGAGGGATGAATGGAACCATAATATCTGGGGAAGAATGGTCCAAGTAGAGGAAATGGCAAGTATGAAGACCCTAAAGAGAGATGTATTTGGCATCCTCAGGCAAGGAACCAGTTTGGCTAGAGCACATTGAATAAGGGTGAAATGATAGGAGAAGAGAACAGTGTAGGCTATAATATGTTGGGCTTTGAGGGCCATAGCAAAGATTTTACTCTGAGTGAAATGGAAAGTCATGGAGAGTTGTGAGCAGAGATTAGCACAATTCAACTTACAGTTTAAAAGGAGCGTTGTAACTACTGTGTGGAGAATAACTGTAATGGGATGAGGATAGAAGGAAGGAGACAAGTTAGGACACTATTCATTTTCCCAGGAAATAAATGATGGTTCCAATTATTGTAATAATTGCAAAGATGGTGAGTAATGATCAGATTCTAGAGACATTTTAATGGTAGTTTAGATATGGTTCTGACAAAAATAGAAGAATCAAAGATATCACCAAGGTTTTGGATTAATAACTGAGTGAGTAAAGTTTCTATTTACTGAGATGGGTATTGCAAGAGAATAAGACATCGTGCAGGTAGGTTAGGAGGGTGGGGAATCAAGATTTTGAACATGTTAAGTTTGAATTGCCTGTTGCACATTCAAGTGCATATTTGATGCTTTATAAGCTTGTAGATATACGCTGTTATCCACCAGCTATTTGGATGACATATAAGTCTAGAGGTGAAGGTAGAGGTTGGGGTTGGAGATATAAAATTAGGGGGTTTAGTGTATGGATGGTATTAATGCCATGAGACTAGATAAGGTTACATAGGGAGTGAGTAAATAATAATATTTTTCTATGTTTTTAGAAGAAAGAAAATTTCCTGTGATATTCTAAATAAATTCAAGTTTGTATATTTCATTTCACTAACTAGCTCATTAAGTGTTCAAACTTCAGTATAGTAGTTAAGGACATGGACTCTAAAGCCTGGCTACCTAGGTTTGAATCCTGGCTCTTCAGTTTCTAGCTTTGCGATTTAGGCCAAGATATGTAAACCTCTTTTTCCTCATCTGTAATAAAAGATAATAATGATGACTCCCTTTAGGTTGTTGTGAAGATTAATTAGAATAGTGCCATGACACATAGTTAAGCACTCAAAAAGGATTAGCCAATATCATCATTAAATTTCACCAACTTTTGATACATGATGTAACATTACTAACTTGATTTAATGTTCCACCAAAGCAGGCTATATTTTGGAAGCAGGAAAAAGTTTCTCACCTTGTAATCTTCATTTCTGGACACATGAAATTGAGAATTGTTGATATTTATAAGCCTTTCCCACTTTATAATCAGTGTTTCAGCATCATATTCTTAGTTAATTGTCTTCTTGTTTAGGTCACAGTGCTGTTGATATCACCAAGGTGGCTAGAAGACACCGCATGTCTCCTTTTCCTCTAACATCTATGGACAAAGCCTTTATCACAGTCCTGGAGATGACTCCGGTGCTTGGGACAGAAATCATCAACTACCGAGGTACTGTTATATTTGCCCATTGCCTTTTATTTTCATTTTTTTCCAAATAAGATTCATCTAACACTAATACACAGTTTTCCTGAAAGAGAAATGTTATTAATCATTACTGCAATTATTATCATCTTCCTTTTTGCTTCTTATTTCTACTCAACTCTAAGATCAATCTTAATGGTATACAGAGTAAAATACCCATAAAGCTTCCTTTACATAAAGAAAAAAAAAAAAAAAGGAGAAAGTCAACAGTGTTTCTCCTGTTCATCAAAATACCAGTACTCTAAAGAAAGGGCTGTCAGCACTGAGTGAGAAAAATAGTTGACTGTGAGTCTGCCTTATGTCCTTTCTGACAGAAATGGGAGATAACTAATGTGTCTTGTAATTATTTTCATTTGTGGAAATCATGTTTTTAAATGTAAAATGTAAATACTACGTTAATTTATCTATGGATCACTGAGCAACCAGTCTGATCTCAGTTTTTCTGCTTCATATATCTTCTCATTTTCTGCTCTTAGTTTAGTAGTACATTGAGACCAGCTTGTGGAAAGATAATGGAAGGGTAGTTTTCCCCAGTGTTTTCAGTTTTTAATCAACTACTTCCCTTTCTAAAAATTCAGTTCAGGTGCAATCTGAATAAAATGTAGTTTCTTAATTGTTTTTGTTATACAGATAAAAACAATACAAAAGGATTGCTTTTACAAATAAAGGACTTTATTCACAGATCATAAAATATTCAAATTTCAATGAACATTAGAGAGCATCTATACAGACACCGTAATTTTTCTACAAGAAAACTCAAACTCAGAACAGCAGAAAAGGAATAGGATTAAGGCCTAAGACTTAACATTCTTGGGAATTCCCTTGCAGTCCAGTGGTTAGGGCTTGGTGCTTTCATGGCGGTGGCCCGGCTTCAATCCCTGTTCCGGTAGCTAATATCCCGCAAGCTGCGTGGCACGGCCAAAAAAGAAAAAAAAAGAAAAAACGACTTAACATTCTTATTTTTACTACATAATAGTGCTCTTCTTCCAGTGTTAAAATATAAAAAACAATAGTAGATAAAGTAACAAATTATGTTAAAATTAAAAGACCTAAAACTAGTGAAATATTAAATGCCAAACTCTAGCTCTTTGATCCCTGACCCGACTTAGACAAAAATTATTTTTACATAACTTACACCTATGCTACATCTTTGACTTACATTCTTTTAGATATGTATATCATTAGGTTTAAACCTTTTCTTTTGTTTTTGTTTTATTCCTCATTAAAGGAAAGATAATAAAACTGACTAGAGTGGAGAGTTAGGAATTAACTACATAATTTCAGAAATTTTAATGAAATAGGTTTCTTTCTATTATTAAGTGCAGATATTTAGATATTTATATGTCAAGCGACAGTTAGACATCTTCAGAAAATATGAATGTAAAATTAAGTTGAAAAAATTTACGTGTTATAAAAATAAGTTAACCATCCCTGGCCTCTTGTAATATCAGGGTAGTTTCTCTTAACATCAGTCCTTAGAAAAATCTCACTGTGATGCCAAGTCACATTTAGACAGAAATTCCAGTCCTTTTAAGGAAAAAACAGAACTGGAAATGGCCATTTCTATTTCTCCTCTAGAAAAAAAAAAAAAAAAAAAATACTGTCAGGTGGATTCTCTTTTCCTTTCATGTGCTTGTTTCCCCTTCATTTGTTCGTCAAATCAGTTGTCACTCATAAGTAAGCAAACTCTTCATGGATGGTTAACTTCTTGTCAAGTGTTTCCATGCATGATGATGAAAAATAATAGTTAGGTTTGCATTCAACCTTTGAGTTGGATCAAACTCGATTTGTAATGCAAAAGAACATTATAATTAAACCTCCTAGGCACTTTAATTAGTTGTTTAGAAAACAACACCATATATAGAAACATAATTCAATTTGTTCAACAATTATCTATTAAAAATCTAAATTCCAGGTACCATGTTAAGTCCAGATAATGCAAAGATGAATAAA